>NW_020668234.1:0-3375 GCF_002925995.2 Terrapene triunguis | reverse complement strand
TTCCCATCCAGGGAGCATCTTTAGACTGCTCAGGCATCCTTTTTATTCGGATCAGGTGCTGCATCACTAACTGGCCAATAAGCCACCACTGGGAGTACGTAATTGCTCTCATGTGGGGTTTAGGGGGTCATTGTAGGCCAGTTAAGCCTCGATTCGCTTTGAAGGGCTACTTGCCCCAGGATAAAAGGGTGTGGAGAAACTTGGATGGATGATATTATAGAAATGCAAAGTATTATTTTCAATAACTAACACTGAGATAGCTTATCAAAATAATACAGTGGCTTTCAAATATGTACTAATATAAACATTTTTGAATCTTCCATTATTCCAGACACACTTTCTAAGATTTTGTCTAATGAACATACTCTTAAAGAGTACCACAACAAACCATTTTTTGCGACATTATATAAAGTAATTGGACTATTAAAACATAAGAGCAATATTCACATAGACACACATGGTGCTTTTTGATTCTTGTTTACACATGTCACCATTTTAGGTGACACCTGCAATGTTTTTATGCTTCACTTTGCTGGAAGTTAGCTGAAGAATTGGCCAGTTTGTGGAAGTTGCTTACCTAAAGGTAGGCAGCTGAATCTATATTTAGGAGCACAGGGCCAGACTTTTAAACTTATTTAAGCACAGATAAATGCCTAATGGGATTTTCAAAAGCACCCACAAGCCTAATTCTCACTTTTGAAAATCCACTAGACATCTATCTGCATCCTTAAGTACCTAAATACCTTTAAAACATTGTTTTTTACATATGAAAAATTAGGCCTCTTAGAGAGGTTTCAAGCAATTATAGTGGCCAAATAGAAAGACTTGACCACATGAAAAACAATAATAGATTCTGCTCCTTTTTGAGCAAATATCAGGAATTTTCTGGGTTGAAATTTGCCACATTTGTCATGAAAACAGCCTGTCATGTTTGAGACAATATTGAAGAAAGGTTTTTTTTTCCCCCTCTCCCCACAATCCATTCAAAACAGATCATTTCTGGCAGTGTGAATGTTTTCCCAATACTCTATTCTTCACAAGAATAAAGCATTATGTAAAAAAATATGTTAAACAAAAATAGCTGCAATCAGTTAATTTCAGCTCTATCTCAAATGCAAGGAAAACAAATCAATACTTGCCAGATGAACAAGTGTATATCATTATAATTGGTAGAGTCATATTTTTCTTAACTACTCAATAATCAATCTGTTTCCATCATTGTAGTCCACCTTTGGTAACAGTAGAGAGTTTTATCATAATTCTCAATATACTAACTTTTTGTTTATAGAATATGTATCTCTGTATTTTAAATAAACATGTTACTCCTAGGGGAATTCTGCGCCAATGCGCATGCGCAGAATTTATGTCCCCCACAGATTTCTTTGCTTCCCCACAGAAAAATGACTTTCTGATGGGGAAGCAAAGGGAAGCCACAAGAGCGGTCACGTGACCCTTCCCAGGGCAGCCAGCAGAGAGGTAAATCACTATGGGGCAGGGGGTGGAACTGGGGAAGACCTGGCTGGTGGCTCCTACCCAGCTGCTAGTCCTGGCTGGGCTGGGGAGGACAGGACTTCCTCTTCCTCTTCCCCTGAATGGCATCCAGGGCTGTGTCAGACCCACTCCCAGATTTCTCCCCCCGCTGTAGGAAGCTCTGCAAACTCTCCCCTCCCCACACCCCTGTGCTTCCTGCACCCATTGCTCCTCAGCTACAGGGGGACGGCTCACTGTACAGGGAGCTGCTCCCCCATCTGTCCAACTCCCATGCATCTAGACCCCCTTGCACCCAGACCCTCTGGCCGAGCCTCACCACCCCGCACCCAGAATCCCCCTGATGAGCTCCACTCCCCCTGCACCTGGACCACTCCAATGAGCCACCCACAACTGTATCCCCATCCTACCGAGCCCCAACCAGCTGCACCTGGATCCCCACCCCACTGAGCCCCACACCCCCAACGTCTGGACCTCACCACTGAGGCCCCCACACCCAGACCCACTGCTGAGCTCTATCGCCCACACACCCAGCCCACTCCCTGATGAGCCCCAACCACCTTCACCTGGACCCCTCTACATTGTCCCATTACCGTTGCACCCAGAACCCCCCAACAAGCCCCTGTGCATCCAGATCCTCCCTGCACCCAGATCCCCCACTGAGCCACCCGCACCCAGATTGCCCAACACAGAACCCTCTCAATCCACACCTGGATCCTGCCTTGCTGAGCCTGCCTGCCCACACCTGGTGCACCTGGCGCAGAGGCACAGGGTCCTGAGGTGTTTCTGGGGCAGGCCCGGTCCTTGCGCTGTGTCAGGGGTGGGTGTAGCCTCACCGCTGAGTCCATGTCCTGGGGGGAGCTGCACAGTGATCTCCAACCTCTGTGCAGCCAGTGGCCTGTGCTCCCCAATGCCATGCTGGAGCCTCCATGTTTATTTGACAAATAAAGTTTGCAGAATTTTAAAATATTGCAGAAGTTTTATTTTTTTGACACAGAATACCCTAAGGAGTAATGTGTGTATGTTCTTGTATCCCAGTGACTGGTATCATGTCCCAATCCATTGACTCCCAAGAAGTTCAGTTAGGGCCTGATCTTGTACCATGGAGGGCAATGGGAGTTTTGCTGCATTGGGAATAGGATCAAGACCTTAGATTAGTATATGTGGGGAGGGGAAAATCAACAAATATTTTCTGGTCTTTTGGGGTGGATCAAGCTCTTCACTTGTGGATTCCCATTGATTTCAGTGAAAGCTCTGTGCTGGGTTTACAGGATTGGACCCATGAACTGGCTGGGCATATGTATAATTGAATTCTAAAGTTCCTTGTGAATAAACTGACTTGTGTATAAGGATTCCCATCTCCATATCAAAAGGCCCTTTTATAAGGTGCTATACACCTAATTACAGTAGAATAAAGTGGGGAAATATTCAATAAATTGAGTGTACAGAATGTCTGAATATCTGCTTCTGCCAGTAATCACACTGGGTTTTTACCCCAAATGCCCACTGTCTTGCTGCAGTTCTTGTGTGTGTTCATAGAGGGAGATAAAAGAAACATTCTTTACATATGGATATGCTATGCACTCGCCTACTTTTATATTAACTTTTACTGGTTGTTGCTGTGATGTTTTTATTGAGAAAACAATTACACAGGTTGAATAACCATGAGAAATATTTGTAAACTCCTGGGCACAGGAACAAATATACACTCAGCAGATAGCACATAAGCAACACCAGTCCTCTTCCCACAAAAGTTGAAGCAACAGAGAAATGGCTTTTAAAAACATGACAATGTCACAAAAGCCAACGGGATTTCATTAAGCTGATCAATAAAATGATAGGGAACATTAATCAAAATTTTCAGAACATGTAAATATAAAGCTATTC
>NW_020668233.1:0-1634 GCF_002925995.2 Terrapene triunguis | reverse complement strand
GTTTTTCAGACCACCCCGCAGCCCCGGCTCTGTCCGTGAGCCCTCGGCGCCCTGTGTACCTCCCTGGAGAAGCTGTTACCCTCCAGTGTATGGTTCCCCCTGGAGCTCACCCAGTTACAGGATTCCAGATCTCCAGGGTTGGTGGAAGGAACCTCTCATCTGGAAGCAGTGACACCCACACGCTGAGCATCACGGGGCTGGGTGATGCTGGGTCCTTCACCTGCCTGTACTGGATATACCCATCCAGACGGTGTATCCAGTCCTGGGAGAGCCGCCCCATCTCCATCAAGGTAACAGGTGAGCTCTGCGCTGACTCTCACACGTTTCCCCCTTGGGTGTAGGGATATTTTATTCGGCCGTCTTGAAGTCATGGATGCGGATTTGCTCTTGGTCTTGTTCTCCTTCTGCTGCTGTGTTTGAGTTTGATTCACTTTCTGATCTAGTCGCTCAGTTTTCCTCATCAAACTGGCAGCATTTCTCTCCTATTCTGTGGATTTTTTTTCTTCACTTATCTTCCTTGAAGTCTCTCATCCAATCGAATAGGGACCAACGTGGCTGCCCATCTGCTGTCAATATGGCAGTCCAATATGGCCGCCCAACTGCCAACAACATGGCCACTCAAATACCAACAACATGGCAGCCTAACTTCAAGCAACATTGCTGCCTGATGAAGCCAGCATGAGTGCCCAAGTGCCTACAACTTGTCTGCCCCATATGTCCTCCATAGGCAGCCTGACCAGATGATCAGCTACCAACACATGCCAAAAACAAGAACGCTCCACTTTGCTGATCTCTTTGACTGTAGATACCTTGTGGGGCATGATGCCCTCAGTCAGCCTGGCCTCAAGGTTGAGGAAACTGCCATGGGCCGGTGGGACTTTAGAGAAGATGGGTGAGATGGGAATTTAACTATCAAAGCCCCTTCTGACCCCTCCCCATTGGGCTCCCCTCAGATCCACTTTCCCAGCCAGTGCTGAGCGTAGATCCCCCATCGGGAGCGGTGAGAGCAGGGCTCCCCCTGCTCATCAGCTGCATGGCCCCCGGTGACGCCAGCGATCGGAGGTTCCACGTCTACAAGGATGGAGACGAGCTCGTTCCTGGGGACGTTGGGTCTGAGATCAGCACCACAGAGCCCAGCACCGGCTCTGTGAACGTCTCTGTGCTCAGCATCCCCCAGGCCGGTCCCAACAACACCGGGGAATTCACCTGCGGGTACGAGGAGAATGTGAGTGGGAGGTGGATCCCGTCCCCCAGGAGCCGGGCCGTGACCGTGAACATCACAGCGACAGGTGAGTTTCCTTGACCAGAGAGTGTCTGCCCAGCTCCGATAGATAGAGCATTACTCTTGGTTCCTGACCAGGCCCTTGTCACCTTTTCTCTTCTCTCACAAGCAGCCTGGGCCCAATCTAGAAACATGCTGCCGGCACGTGGGATCCTCGTGGTTCCGGGCATGGCTCTGGTTGCCCTCGTGTGCTACTGCAGGAGGAACAAGAGAGGTATGTCAGGGAATTATAGCCACCGGACACTCCCAGAGCTCTAGTTATTTGAGCCCTCTTGAATCCCAAAACTAAGCCAAAACATGCATGTCTCCTTCTCTGCACCCTGGTGAGTTGTTCCTTAACTGGCCACATGGG
>NW_020668232.1:0-2354 GCF_002925995.2 Terrapene triunguis | reverse complement strand
CTTATTAAAGCCAAAGACTCAAACACAGAGACAGTCTGTTCAGTGGTTGTAATTTTATACAACATGGCCACTGAGTTTTCCCAAGTATAAAGCAACTCTGTCTGTAGCCCAGCTTCTGTAATGGACCCAAATACAACAGTGCTAGGGACTTCCTTTTTCCACTCAACATACAGCATTATTCATAGCACTTCTCTCTCCTTGCTTCACCAAGGTAACAATCAACAATATTTTAAATGCTGCAGAGGGCTCTGTTCCAGATTGGCATATACAAATCTATTTACATACCAATAACTCTTTGCAAATATTTTAACAAAATATTGATCGCATTTACATCGCTGAAACAATACAGCGAGAGGATAGAGTGCCTGAACCCTGAGATATATTCAACATATTTTTCTGATTTTAAACCCATTGTGTTCCCCATCCCATGAGGTTCTGAGTTCCTCCTGAATAGTGATGATTGTTTCCCAACTCCCACTGTCTTCAGGGGAAAATTAGGGATCTCAGCCGCTTCCGGTACTGGCTGTTTTACCATTGTCTTCAATGGAAGCAATATTAGACCATCCGATCTGAATCCATTTTAAGTTAATGAAAGGGCTTGTATACATGACCGTTTAGTTCGCAGCAAGCTCGGGGGTTGAATCTACCCCACGCTAACATGTCGCACAGCAACTTTCCATATGGAGCACACTGAGGGCTTGTCTACATGGTGCATTAAAGTGCACTAGCTGGGGCGTGAAGTCTAGTGCGCACCAGGGTGTCGCACATTAACTGGCCGTGTGGACGCTGATGACAGTCACTAAAAGTTCCTTAGTGCGTGATGGTATAGTCCCATTTCGAACAGTACTATGTCCATGTGCACTTAGGGAACTTTTAGTGCGTGCCAGGAGGGTCCACGCAGCCAGTTAGTATGCAACATGCTTGTGTGTGCTAGAATTTATACCCCAGCTGGCGTACACTAGGGCACTATGTAGACAAGCATTAACAGTTCCTTAGTGCACTTTGACCTAGTCCCGTGGCAAGGCAGGGTAGATGAAAGCACACTAAGGAACTGTTTGTGGACCTTGCTGATGCACACTAACAGTTCCTTAGTGTGCTTTGATCTACCCCACTTTGAAACGGGACTGGATCAAAGCACGCTAAGAAATAGTTAGTACGGGGGGGGAGATTTACACCCCAGATTGCCAGGAGCTAAATGTTTGAGTAGATCAGCCCTAAGAAAATTGTCACTCTTCTATGCTGGGATAGACAGTGGTAGAAGAGAACGTGGTAGATCAGAGACTTTTGGTAGCTATGGCATGCCCTTTAAACCAGTCATATTTTTCTTGTTTGTACTTGCATCCAGAGGGTAGGGGTATTCTTTGTAAAATGTAACTGGTAGGAAATGACATTTTGAGGAAGAAAAGGAGTGTAAACAGGGTATTAAAATTCTATTACATTTGGGTACAGTCGCAGGGCCCGATTTTGCCACTCGTACTCATATTACTCCACATCTAACCCTGGTAAATCTCTTTTCTGTTGCAGCTGTAGGGAGAATACAATGAAGAACTATGCAGTAGATAAAGGGACTTCTTCAGTACTTAGTTTGGATATTGATAGCAGCAGAAATCAAACTGGTAAGTTGCTTCTTACCAATTAATGTAGCAAATACAAAGATGTCTAGTAGGCCTGTATACAAGGTTGGAAATATGCAGGTATTGAAAATACAGGAGGAAGCACAGCCTCGTGTTTTTGGAAATCACTCAATAATTAGCATATCTTTAAAAGGAAAAAGTTCAGCTACTGACTACAGTCCATGTACAAAAACTAAAGCGCACTGCCTTTGAGGTTTGGCTGTGTAGATCCACACTTTGCGTTGTGTGCATCCCCTCATGCTGCTAGGTTGGAATCTTCTGTAAAGGAGTGATTGTTGGGGTCCTGCGGGCAGGGCCGGTGCAACGTATTAGGTGACCTAGGCGGTCGCCTAGGGCGCTAGCATTTGGGGGGCAGCATTTTCTTCGGCGGCGACGGCAGCGGCCGGATCTTCGGCCACCCCGGTCGTCGTCGGTATTTAGGCGGAGGGAGCTGGGGCAGAGGGGCGCGGGGAGGGCCACCTGCAGCAAGTAAAGGGGGGAGCGGCACGCAGGGGAACTCCCCGCCCCAGCTCACCTCTGCTCCGCCTCCTCCCCTGAGCACGCCGTCCCGCTCTGCTTCTCTCCCTCCCAGACTTGTGGCGCCAAACAGCTGATTGGCGCTGCAAGCCTGGGAGGCGGGAGAAGTGGAGCAACGATGGCGTGCTTGGGGAGGAGGCAGAGCAGAGGTGAGCTGGGGTGGGGAGCTGCCGCATGGCTCCCCGGGCCGGGGGGGGGGGGGGG
>NW_020668231.1:0-1541 GCF_002925995.2 Terrapene triunguis | reverse complement strand
AGAGTTCCCAGTTTCTCTGTCTTGTTTATGATAAATAATTGCAATGATCAATTAGTGGTTTGCTCCCCATTGGGAAGCCTCCATTTGGAGTGATCTAAGAAACACTTAAACAGAATATGGTCGCTTGAAATGGTCCCACAAAGGGCTGTTTTGGACAGTCAGTGCATCCCTTTCCATCCCAGGATCTTCAAGTGCTCTAAACGTACCAGTGATTGGAGCCTCACACCAGTTGTGGGTGGTGAGGCTAGTACCATCCTCCCCATTTCACAGAGGGAGAAACTGAGGTAACAAGAGAAGTGATTTTCCCGAGGTCACACAGTGGGGCCCTGATCCTGTGATGTGGCAAGCGCACTCAACGCCTGCTGCTGTGGGCAAGATGGTCAGAAGGGTTCAGCGTGTCTGGGGCTGAGCCATCTTGAAAATCTAACCTGTGAAGGCCAGCTCGGGCTTCTGCTTCTACTGCAGCCAGGGACAAACTTATTGCAAGGAGATCAGGGTCAGCCCCTTCGATGGGGAGATGTCTGGATCGGGCCCAAAGCTTGCACTAAACCCCAATTCACCTGCCTCCCACTGTTGCTCTTGACCCGTCAGTCCCGGGTGGCCTGATCCGGCACTAATGGAAGCTCTGTTGCTTATTTGCATCGTCCTTGTCTGTCCAGTCACCCTTTCACGAGAGTAACTGGCTGTCTGCTGCCGGGGAGGGGAACGTGCGGTGGGACTGACAGGGCCAACAGCCTCTTTTCCAAGGGCTGGAAGTGTGTCAGGAGAGCTGCCCACACTCGCTTCAGCAGAGCCCAGCTTCAGATCTTCAGCTGACAGTTCACTTGCACTGTCAAGGAGAGAGCGAGAGAAACAAGGCTTTACAGGTAATAATCGGTTACCCAGGGCACACTGGAGATCAGGCAGGTTGCCATTTGAAAAAGCAATGTCGCCCCAAATAATTATTGTCCCTGGAGCAAGAATGGCCTCTCCTCCACCAATATTCATAGAAGGTTTCATTTATGGACAGTGAGGATGGCCTCTAGCCCCAGTCCCACCCTGCTCTGGGACATTCCCCCCCCCCTTCCTGGGTGATATACTGCCCCCAGTCCGGGCTTGGTCCGAAAATCCCCTCCGTGGGTCAGTCCAGAAGGGCTCCTGCCCCAGTCTGTCCACCCCAGCCCTGTCTCCAGTGCTAGAGCCCCAGCGCATCGACATTCCAGCGCCTGCCTGCAGGGAGGCAAGAGCCAATGTGAAGCGAAGCGGATCTCAAAGCAGGCTGGGGCTCGCCTGGCAATTGCAAACCCATCCCGTCCGACTCTCGACCCATCCGTCGGACCCGGCGCTGCAGCGTCCTTCGCCTGCTGGATAAACAAACACCTGCGCCCTTTGGAGCCCGAGAGACTCTGGCTCTCTTGATTGCGGGCTGCTTCACCTGCAGGACCCCGCCCCCGGGTAGACCGATCCCAGCCCCGTCTCCGGGCCCCCACAGCCCCCCTAGCTGGCGTCTCACCGCTCCTGGAGTTGGCTTTAGGGGTGACGTTAGCTAGGGATTGAGTGTT
>NW_020668230.1:0-1123 GCF_002925995.2 Terrapene triunguis | reverse complement strand
GGCTAGGCAGAGCATAGGGGTGCAGGGGGTGAGGGCTCTGGCTGGGGCTGGGGATGAGGGGTTTGGGATGTTGGAGAGGCTCAGGGCTAGAGCAGAGGGTTGGGGTGCAGGGGGTGAGGGCTCTGGCTGGGGGTGTGGGCTCTGGGGTGGGGCAGGGCTGGAGATGAGTTTGGAGTGTAGGAAGGCTGCACTAGGGCTGGGGCCAGAGAGGACTCCCTCCAGCCCTCTCCTCGCCGGCAGCAGTGAGCTCTGGGAGAGGGACCCCCCTCTCCCCTCCCGGCAGCACACTCACCCTGCACCACTGTCACTGCACGTGCTCCTAGGGCCCCTCTCAGGGCCAGGAAGCCCCCTCGCCTCCCCTGTGGTGGGTGCCGGGGGTGGGGGGGCTTCCATCACATGTGCACCTACTCCCCTGCTGCTGTCCCTCACTGTAGCCTCACTGGGGGTGGGGGATGGGGCTTCCCCTTGCCCAGCGTGTGGCAGGAGGACGGGCGGGGGGACCCCCTGTGCAGGTGGAGGGTCCCGCTGGAAAAGTGAAGGGTCCGAGGGGGAAGGGCAGCTTAAGGGCAGCCTGCCCTGCCACTAGTGGATGGGGGGGCACTAGGACCCTGCGGCAACAGCTGATGTCGGGAACTGGCAGAGCAGAGTCAGGTGGAGCTGCAGGTTCCGGAGCCCGGGGGAGGTGCGTGGGGGCAGCAAGTGGGGCCGAGGCAGGGGCAGCTCTATGTTTTTTGCCACCCCAAGCACGGCAGTCAGGTGGCCTTTGGCGGTGTTTCTGCAGGTGATCTGCCGGTCCCGCGCCTTCGGCGTATCCACCGCCGAATTGCTGCCGAAGCCGCGGGACCGGTGGACCTCCCGCAGGCATGCCGCTGAAGGCTGCCTGACTGCCGCCCTCACGGCGATCAGCACACCACCCCTGCAGCTTGCCGCCCCAGGCACGCGCTTGCTGCGCTGGTGCCTGGAGCCACCCCTGGGCCGGGGGACACTCAGGGGAGGCGTGTGGGGGCGGCAGGCGGAGAGACCCGGCCCCAAACATTAGTGGAGCCAGGCCCCCGGGCTCTGAATATTGCTGGAGCCCGGGCATCACGGGCCCATACAACTCGCCGCCCCTGCCCTTGTGCCT
>NW_020668229.1:0-3587 GCF_002925995.2 Terrapene triunguis | reverse complement strand
ATTCAGCTGCAGTTTAGAACGTCTATTACAAAGGCGCTGCTGGTACGTTGGGTTAGGTGTAATGTAACGTACCCCGCACGTTCTTCTAGAGAAGAGCCTATACAGATGCACCTGGAGCTTTGAATACAAGTGAATGAATAACTGCCCTAGTGGCTTAGCTTCATACTGTAATACCGGTCAGTTGCTTAATGAAACTTCTGGTGCCTTGTTCAGGCTGCCGCTGCGAACGAACGATTCAGCTAGATCAGTTAAGGAAAATGTTTTGATGCAGTATCGAAGGCTCCTACAGTTTGGAGTCATCTTTTAGTCCAACAGCACCCAGTGAAATCAATGCAGCCACAACAGTGTGAGTAGGTAAATCTTAATGTTTAAAAATAATCCTTTTTTTTTTATGTATACACTGTATTGTTTCTCTGCTGGCAAAATACCATACATAGCACTGCCCTCTATTGGAACATATTGGAAATGCTATTGGATTTATTTCCCCAACCAGGGGAAACTACAGAAATTGAGCCTTTAGTGTATTGATGTAGGCTTCTAGTTTTGGAGCGCACGTAGGGTGACCAGATGTCCCGATTTTATAGGGACAGTCCTGATTTTTGGGTCTTTTTCTTATATAGGCTCCTATTACCCCCTCACCCCCGTCCCGATTTTTCACATTTGCTGTCTGGTCACCCTAAGCGCACGGTCCTGAGTCAGGGGGCTCTCCCTATATGGTGAGTGTGAAAACTAAGTATGTGGTTATAGACTGATTTTATAAGGTATCACAAGAGGAGGAGGTAAATCAGATGGCTCTTGCTAGTCTACCAAACGCATCAATTTACCAGCTTTACTGAAAGGTATTTTACTAATACCTACAAGTACATCCATCTTTAACCTACACTCTCTTTCTCACCTATATATTAACGACAGTAATTACAATACTGGGGTTAAATGAAGGATACATTTGCATTTCTTACACCATTGCAAATTACTGAGTAGTCTTTAGGCTGTTTTAAACTCAAAATAAAAATTAAACTGTGACTGTACAGTATTGGGTGAAGAATAAAGTGCTGTAAATAATGGATTTAGTATTTACTCGCTCAGTGTTAATTGTAGTGGAAAGGGCATGCGTTTCTGTAGAAATCTGTATGTACTGAGTGCTCTAAGACCCCGGGATGGCAGGTCCTACACAAGTGCAAAATTGTATATTATATTATTATTATGCATCCAGGTATTAAATATGAGTGGAGTTTAATCTGGGCATCCCATTGCAACGTGCTTATATGGCGTACTGGACGGTGCTCTATGAAAACCTTAGTTAGCTAGACAAGAGCTTTCACCACCTGTAGTACAATGCTGTGCCCCTGTTTAGGGTTTACGTAACTACAAGAGCTGCATAAGAAGTTACCAGATTAGGCTCAGGATCAGGGAGAAAAGTTGGTCTTGTGCATGAATAGAATCATAGGACTGGAAGGGACCTTGAGAGGTAATCTAGTTGAATCCCGTGCACTCATGGCAGGACTAAGTATTATCTAGACCATACCTGACAGGTGTTTGTCTAACGTGCTCTTAAAAATCTCCAATGATGGAGATTCCACAACCTCCCTAGGCAATTTATTCAGTGCTTAACCACCCTGAGTTAGGAAGTCTTTCCAAATGTCCAACCTAAACCTCCCTTGCTGCAATTTAAGCCCATTGCTTCTTGTCCTATCCTCAGAGGTTAAGAAAAGCAATTTTGCTCCTTCCTCCTTGTAACAACCTTTTAGATACTTGAAAACTGTTATTATGTCCCCTCTCAGTCTCCTCTTTTCCAGACCCAATTTTTTCAATCTTCCCTCATAGGCCATGTTTTCTAGACCTTTTTTTCGTTCTTCTCTAGATTCTCTCCAATTTGTCCACATCCTTCCTGAAATGTGGCGCCCAGAACTGGACACAATTCTCCAGTTGAGGCCTAATCAGCGTGGAGTAGAGCAGAAGAATTACTTCTCGTGTCTTGCTTACAACACTCCTGCTAATACTTTTGCTGTGTGGCAGCATTAGATCAGCAGCAACCAGAGTTAACTTTTATCTATGAACAAATATTCCACGTGAGTTTGCTTTCTATATGGAGTCCTCAACATTTCAGAAACTTGCTTGAATTAAATGCAAGCTGGATTCCTGTCCGGCCCCCAGCTGCAAACACCTAATTGATGGCAGAGATGTGAACAATTCCTTCGCTTCTTCCTTCGTTATATAACAAAGGCAAAAGTACAGTAGCATGATCAAAATACTTGTCCTACTTCCGACTACAGAATGAAAAGGTCTGACTTGGCTAATTAGTCTTCAGTGTGGGAAAGAGGACGTCGTTAATCATTTAAGAAGCTCATTAGGTTTGCCCCATATTCATTACTACAGTCACAGAGGTTTTCTTTTGTGTGCCTGCAAGTACCTTACAATACCAGCTGATAGCTGTTTTTGAATCACTCTAGGAACATGGTAGGTAATAATGAAACCAATCAGACCTATTGGCCCTCATTCACTTATACCTGTTCTACATTGGTGTTACTATATTGATGTCAGTGAAGTCACTTGTGATGGACACCAGTATAAACAATTTCACAACATCTGTCTCATCGTCTTTGAAGTTGAATCAAATAAGAAGAGCCCATAGAGGCACCTATGGGTCGATTTACACATTCTTCTTAGTCTACCTGTGTAACTGGGCGATCTGCCCCATTAATTATGTGGGCAGGGCAGGCAGGGGGCAGCCCACCCTGCTTCTGGGAGAAACCCAGCAGGCAGGGTCCTGGGAATCCACTGATGCAGGTAAACAGCAGCTGATATGCTGACACTGATAAATAAAGAGAATAATAAAGAGGAATAAGAAACCAAGAGAGACGAGGGAGCATAAACCACATAATCAAAGCAGGAGGCTGCAGACAGGCACATCCTGTGGATCTTCCCTCCCCCGCCACACTGCAGCATTGGGGCAGGCCCTGCTTAGTAGCTACTGGAGGCCAGAGGGCCCAAATCTGAACCCTTAACCAGACTGTTTTGTATGTTACTTTTTGCACAAAGGGGTTGCCAGTCATGAGAAATCCCCTAGTTACCACTAGGGGATTTCCCATTATCAGGACTGTCCCGATATTTGCTTGTTTGTCCCGCCCCGACTCCGCCCCCTCCTTCCCCCATTGGATCCCCTCCCCAAATCTCTGCCTCTTCCCCAAGCACGCCATTCCTCCTCCCTCCCAGGCTTGCGCCGATCAGCTGTATGGCGGCGCAAGCACTGGAGGGAGGCCTGGGGGACGCAGGGGAGCGTGGGGTTAGTGAGTCCGGCCTGGCCCCGAGCGCAGGCAGGAGGTCGGGGCGGTACCTGCAGGGGCAGCCCCGGGTCCGGCCTGGGGAACCGGCTCCCTGTACGCGCCTGTCAAGGCTGGATCCCCACTTTGAACTTTAGGGTTCAAATGTAGGGGCCTGCATGAAAACTTCTAAGCTTATCTACCAGCTTAGCTTTGGTCCGCTGCCACCATCACAAGAATTCCCTCCCTGGGAAGCCTTGAGAAACCTTTCACCAATTCCCTGGTGAACACAGATCCAAACCCCCTTGGATCTTAAAACAAGGAGAA
>NW_020668228.1:0-2206 GCF_002925995.2 Terrapene triunguis | reverse complement strand
AGCCAGCTTCCATGGGTGTTAGCGCAGGAGTTAACTGAACAGCGTGGCACAGAGACCCAAACCGTGAAACCGGCCCTGCAGCCGTGAGCGCGGAGCCGTCTGGTTCCGATAACCCGCCTGCCCCAGACTGCTGTCCCCTTCGG
Organism: Terrapene triunguis; assembly: GCF_002925995.2. NCBI lineage: Eukaryota > Metazoa > Chordata > Testudines > Emydidae > Terrapene > Terrapene triunguis. The sequence goes on along the minus strand of NW_020668228.1, from coordinate 2,063 downwards.
TTCTCACTAGCGCGGCTCCGGACAAAGGCTGGTTTTTGGAACATTTCCAAACCGAAATGTGACCGATTTCTCGCTGCAACGTCAGGGCTCTGCTGCTTATTCAGTATCGCCTGGTCGGTTGCGGTTTGCATCCTGCTGACTCCATCAAGAGAGCAGAGCGCTGGTCTCCTTGTGCGAGCAGCAAGCAGCTATTCCGCGGGATCCCGAAGCACCGCGCTGCTCTGGCTCACGGACTAGCTACGAGGCCTCGCAAGAGACTGGCCCATCAGTAAATAGATTTTGGAGCGGCCAGGGCCAAGGACGGGAGGTGGGGGGGATGTAAAGGTGTCGGGGAGCCGGGATTCCCTTGCGCAGTGGGGAGATACAAGCTATCAGCTAGCCCTATGTGGCACTTTCACACAGCCAGATCCCGCCATTGGCTCCTGTTTCTGACAGGGCCAGTTCTCCACCTAATAAAGGTCTGGTTCCTTTGTGTTTCTCCCTCCCCAAGGCTGCCCCCAGAAATCCCGTCTGGCTCCGCGGGGCTGCTAGCGCGGGACCAGGCACAGCTCGTAGCTGCGGGGCAGGGTGGCGAACCCGACCAGCTTCGGGGAGATGTCGATGTCTTTGGGCTCCACGGGGGAGCGGAAGCGGAAGTTCTGCAGGATGCTGGTGAGGAAGAGGAAGAGTTCCATGCGCGCCAGCATCTCCCCGAAACAATACCTTTTCCCTAGGAGAGAAGACAAAGGAGGCGTCATGGCCCGGCCGCAGCAGGGTGTCAGGGCAGGTGAGACTCTGGGAGGGGGTCTCACCCCTTGTCCAAACTCTGCCCCAGTCTGGAGCTCTGGCGGTGGCGATGGTTGGGGAAATTGGGCACCGTTCGTTTGAAGATCTGTAGAGGGGGCAGTTGCATGATGTTGCTGTGCTGGGAGGGCTTAATGAGGCAGATCTTTGAGCTCTAGACAGTCACTGACTTTGTGAAAGCAGCCGGCCAGATGCTCTGAGCCCTGCAGCTGGGCAAACAACAGGGGAGAAAAGTCCCCCTGATCTGTTCAGCGATCGTGCCCCGGGACGGACTGCGAGGACCCAGGAGGACGGAGAAATAACACGCTCGGGAGGGAGATATTACAGTCTGAAGGGATCACTGCGATCTTCTAGCCTGACCCCAGCAGAGCAGGTGCAGGAGAATCTCACCCAGTGACTTCCGCTACTGAGCCCAGCAATCTGTGTTTAATTACAGCGTCTCTTCCGGAAAGGCAGCCGGCCTGGCTCTGCAGCGGCCAAGCGATGGAAGCTGTTCCAGGGGCTAATTCCCCCCAGTCTTAAAAATTTGCACTTTATATCTAGTTGGGATTTACCACCAAGCTTCAGCTTTCGGTCTTTGGCTCCCGTTCCGCTTTTGCTAGATTAGGGACCCCGCGGCCGTCAGATCCCTTCTCCCCCAGGCGGTGCCGATAGACCGGGATCAAATCACCCCTTAACCGCCGCTCCACTGAGCTCCTGGAGTCTCTGTGCAGCGGGTTCCCCAGACCTCCTCCGAGCCTGTAGCTCTTCTCCGAACCCTTTCCAGCTTGTCAGCACCGTGTGCGAGGCGTGGACACCGGAACCAGACACGGTGTCCCAGTCCGGGCTCAGCAATGCTGCATTCAGAGCTAACGTCGCCTGTCTGTTCCTAGGCCACATTCCCCACGACGCCCTGGGCAGGAATCCGCCCGATCGCGCCACTGGGAGACTGGCATTCGCTGGAGTGAGGGGCAAACGACCGAGCCTGGTTCGGAGAAAAGGAACCGGCTACTCCTGTGGGATGGCACAGGTGATAATTACCCCAGATGTGTCCGTCGGCCTCACCCGAGGTCAGGGTACCTTTGTGCTAGGCGCTGGACAGACCCATGGGGAGAGATGGTCCCTGCCCCAAAGAGTTCACAAGGCCCCGATTCCCCACGGGGCTTCAGCGCACACCTACCCCGGAGCATGTGTGAACAGCCCTCTTGACCCCATTGGTGTGACACTGATTTACACCGGCTGAGGATCTGGCCCCACAATTCTCTGTACGCAGGGTGAGGTCTAGCAGCGGGCGGCTGGGC
>NW_020668227.1:0-2096 GCF_002925995.2 Terrapene triunguis | reverse complement strand
TGAGGTCCAAAATAGTGTAACCATAGAGATACATTTTGTGTTAGAAAATTATCTATAATTTTTAGAAACTCTAATTATGTTTTATTCTAGCTGCACAAGATTGCCAGCATATGTCTGCCAAATTAAAATACACTGAGCATCACAATTTTCCCAAACATTACAGACAGGTACATAAGGAGAAATTCATCCGGTTCTCTAGTTTAATTCAGTGGTCTGTAACAGAAGGTTAGCAGTACTATCTTCCCCTCCTGCCTCCTCCCTCCAGGCTTTGTTAGTTAGCACAATGCTCTATATGTATTCAAGCCTCTGTAGCTCTGGGTTATCAATTACTCTGAAACAGGTAATGGTATTTTTAACGTAGAGTGCCACCACCACACACACACACCTCTTTTACTCTATCCTTCTTGGACTGGTTATAACCAGTGATTTTAACATTCCACTCATGTAAATCATCCTATCAGCTTTCAGTAATACCAATTATATCTATTTTCTTCTGGTCAATGAGAATTTCCCGTTTCTCTTGCTTGTTATCCCGACTCCTAGATCTGGTATTCAGGCAAGTGAAAAATAAAATCTACTCTTCACATTCTTTGCCACATTGGTTCAATTTGTTTGTGACATGCTGAGTTGGAGTTGTATCACAGTTGCCTTCTTCGCATCCTTCCCTTATATTGTTAGTTTAATGGCCTTGTGACTGCCCAGCTAGTCTCCAACAAAGATTAGCCCCCCCAACCTATGAGATGCAGGCTGTTGTTCATACAGCCCCCTCTCTGTGATGGAATACACCTCTGTATTCACACCCTACATACTACTGTAATAATCTTTGTACAAGGTATGCCTTGTATTTGAAAACTCATAGTTTGCTGGTCAGTATTGTCCTGATAAAATATGTGTGGCATCATTGTATGTGACATTATAAGATTCCCCTGTATGATGTTAACAACACATGTTCCAAACCCTACAGCCCTGCTGGGGGGTTCAAACAGGTGAAAAAAACAGCAGGGCCCATCTTTTCACACAGATCCTTCATCTCCTGGTTCTCAGTTGTAAATGTTTTTCAAACAAGGACTAAAAGACTACAAAAAAGAGGGGAAAACACCCCTCCCTCTCTCTCTATCTGTCCATCACATGCTCTGAACCTGAGAAGACAAGAGGAAACAGCCATTGGACTCTGGCAGGGGAATCCTGACCTGAAGAGTTTGGTCAGTAATCTTGCTAGAAGCATGTGGTGAGAAAATTTTCTTTGACTCTAATACAGTTTGCTAAGTTAGGTACCAGAAAGTGTTTTATCTTTATTTTTCTGGTAACCATTTCTGATTCTTATGTCTCATTACTTGTACTCACTTAAAATCTCTCTTTGTAGTTAATATACTTGTTTTATTGTTTCATCTAATCCAGTGTGTTTAAATTAAAGTGTCTGGGTAACTCCATTTATCATGATAAGCTCGTGTGCTCTTGGTTCTACTCTCTCCAGGTCTCTTCCTCTTGTGGGGTCTAGGTAATGATTTCACAATTTGGTTGTCCAAGAAGTCTTTGTTTCCTCACCTCAACCTGCACAATGTTGAAACTTGTTGTGACAGATATGGCACCTTCCTGCAATATCCTTGGAAGACCTTACTGTATTAAGTTTATGTATGATTATGGGCTGGGAGTATATGTAACCTCTCTAGGTGGGAGATGTGACATATGTGAGATCTGGGAGTTCAGAAAACTGTACTGAAAATCTGTCAAACAATTATGCATTTTTGGGACAATAAGTGTTAAGTGGATTTTTGGGGGGAATTTGTAGGGAGAAATTAATGCAAATTCCCCAACTCCGGTTATGCCAAAACCCAGCCTTTTGAAGCTACGCCCTGAGGAGAGGGTCATTGTGTGCTGATTACCTGTTACAGATGGCCAAGATCAAAGGTCTTACGTATAACCAAATGGCTGATCTTTCCATTCTCTTCTGGTTCTGGATTGAAGAGAGGTGAACTTGTAATCACAGAGGAAACCCAGCTGTGGATTGTGAAGGACTACAACCTACCATAGCCCTAGATTGGAGGTGGGGTGTCATAACTATAAAGGGAAGGGTAACAGCTCTCTGTGTACAGAGA
>NW_020668226.1:0-1236 GCF_002925995.2 Terrapene triunguis | reverse complement strand
TTTTTAACTAAAAATCATTCACTTTATAATTAATTTATAAATGATCACTGCTCACACTACCCTCCTTTCAGGAGCTGTCTGCAGAGTGCCCCAGGGACCCATGTGCCCACATTCCGTTAGGCCACTTGATCAGTCATTTTCTGGCTTCTAAGAGGGCTCGAGATTGGCTGGCAGGGCAGGGCAGCCATCCTTCTTAAGGAAGGGTCAAGGTGTTGCCTCTCTTTGCCCACAGTGTGACTGCTAGCAAACTACCCATTTGCTGGAGCAGACTGGTTGTTATGACTAGTTGTGTGAACAATATGGAGTTTGTGTGACTTGTAATGTTATTAATGTATTGTGTATTTTTCCCTTCTGTATCAGGCAGGAGATATTGTGGTCAAATGATAATTTTATTATTAATTCAAGTTGCAGGATAGTTCTAGAAGGGCAAATTGCCAACCAACATTGAAAATATATTGTGGGGAAATGGTCTCTATCTCCCAACCTGACAGTCAGGAGATCTGAAGCTGAACTAAGGGGGGAGGAATAGCTCAGTGGCTTGAGTATTGGCCTGCTAAACCCAGGGTTGTGAGTTCAATCCTTCAGGGGGCCACTTGGACATCTGGGGCAAAATCAGTACTTGGTCCTGCTAGTGAAGGCAGGGGCTGGACCCAATGACCTTTCAGGGTCCCTTCCAGCTCTATGAGATAGGTATATCTCCATACATTATTATATTAAGGGCTTGATCCTGCTCTGACTGCAATTAGTAGCAAACTCCCATTGACTTCACTGGTGTTGGATCAGGCCTTCAGAGACGTGTAAAGCTGCCACATGAAGATTTGTGTGCGCACTGCATTTTTTGCCATTTCTCAGCCGTTTATCAACTGCTCTTTTTGTAGGGCCTTTTATTGCTAAATATTAAACCTAAAATGAATAGTAGGTAAAGAAGATGCAAAATCTTATTACAGTACATCCATGGATGTTTTGGGGTGAAAAGAATGCAGAATCAAGCTCCAGATGTGATTTCCTATACTATTATACAAAGTTATAAATGTGACCATTTTAGATAATGATAACCAGTATGAGTTATGAACCAAAACTGCAACTTCAAAGCCCCTAGATATGGGAATTTAATTGAAATAATAGAGAATGACAGAAACTAGCATTTAATAATCATTTGAAATGTATTAATTTAAAATACTATATGAATCAGGAAGTAGACGACTACACAGAGAGAAATATATTGAACAAGTATAT
>NW_020668225.1:0-1157 GCF_002925995.2 Terrapene triunguis | reverse complement strand
TATCTAACCCAGGGAAGGTGGAAAATAGCTGTTTGTCTGTGAATGAAATTTCTGAATGTCTATCTAGTATCTCAGAAGTGAATATGGAATTAGATAAATATGGAATGATGAATAGATGAATATGGAATTAGTACAGAGAGAACTCATGGGTCAGAAATTTTTTTTACTAGAGCAGATTAAAGTTGGTGATCAGCCCTAACTGAGGTAGGAAAGGGTGCAGTCTTGGCAAGTGATGGATTGTTGGCAAGGTTAGTGGAACATGAGTATCCCTACCAGTGTGGAGAATTGTGACAGTGAAGGAAATGTTCCTGTGTCTGTTAGGGGTAATGACTTGCCCATGGGGAGAGCTACCCCAATCTCCAAGCAATTGTCTGTGAATAGCCATGTGTGCTGGGACAAAGGAAAGGATATCCCAAGCTGTTTGTCTGTTAAAGGGGAATGTTTCTCCAGCTCTTTTGTGTCTGTAAAGCAGACAGAAGAAGCCTGTCAGCCTATGATGGTTAAAAATGTATCAGTTGTCCCAGAGTTGGATCTGGATTTAACTAAAGCCCAGGAAGGGAATGTTCCTAAGTTTGTGTCTGTTAGGAAGAATGACAGTGTGACTAGGTTGCATCCAGTTAGTGTCATACCTAGACTCCAGAGACCAGACAATTCTGGTGCTTTTATTTTGCCTGTTGCTAGTGGGTTGCTGGGTTAAGATATGACAACCTTGTCCGATCAGGGTGATATCATAGCCAGGGCACAAGAAAAGCACAAAGGTAATTTGACTGTTACCCACTGACAGTGTGGAAACTTGTAACAAGGAAGAGAAAGCTTCTAATCTTTTGACTATGAAGTCTAGCAGTTTATCTGAAAGGGGGTTGTGTGAAAACCCTCCTGATAGGCCAGAAGTGATTCTGGATGTAAGCGAAACTCAGAAGAAGTTTGGTGATTTGTCTGTTGTGCCAAAGTTGGTTCTGGGCATAAATAAAGCTCAGAAAGAATCTGTTGCAGTGCAGGATAGTGTAGAAGGAAAGGAATTTCTTGGTGAAGTCTTGAAAGTCTGTGAGAAGGAATTGTTTCCATTGACTCTTAATAAGCCATTGTTGATAGCAAACAGTCTCTCTTCTGAGGCTATGTCTACACTACAGAATTAGGTCGGATTTATAGAAGCCGGT
>NW_020668224.1:0-1245 GCF_002925995.2 Terrapene triunguis | reverse complement strand
GGTTACCCGAGGGGTACAGGGTGAATCACTACCACCTGCTTACAACACGAGAGAGACGTGTCTGTGCCCACTGGGGGAAACTCGCCCCAAACTACTGCCAGTGGCAGCACAAACACCCCCCTGGGCTCTGCAAGGCCCGCTCCTTCCTTCCGCAAGCCGGCCATTCCCACACCTCTCCTCAGGCTCCCTACGAGAGCCTGGGGCAGAGCAGAGTTAGCCTGTGGCTAAGTCAGTGGAGACAGTTAGCTGCTCTGGCCCCGGGGCACAGGTCCTCCAACCTGGCTGTGCGCCCCACTGCCTGACACGCCAGAGTCCAGTGACTTGACTTCTGGACACACGCCACACGCACAGCCGCTGCTGCCGAGGGAGCAGAGCCCCCAGGTCACTGGCTGCACCTCAGTTCAGCCCTCTCCGTGGCACCCAGCACTAAACAAACCACAAGGTGACAATCCAAACACCAGGCAGGAAACGGGTGGGGAACATGAGGTCACAGGTGAAAGCAAACCATCCAACGTAGCCTGGAGCCTGTACTGATTGACAAGTCCCATCACCCGTGGTCAGCGTGTCCAGCGCTTGTCCAGGCCAGAGCGCGGGGACCCCTGGCAGAGTGCCCCCCCGTACTGGATAACGGCTTGTGCCCTGTCACAATCAGGGCTGTTTGTGAACGGCTCGGTCCAGAGGGCACCTGTTCAGCATCCTGCCCCGGGGTTCTTCTAGCTTTGTTAGAGCTCCAGCCTGCATCTGGCTCCACCTGGAAACCCCGGGCTGGGCCGGGCCGAGGCCTGGCACCTGTTCTCAGCGTCGGCTGCGCGCCTCCAATGGTTTGGGAACCCAATAGTCCACGGTACGTGGATCTAAAGGGGTTTCCCCTACAAACCTGCCATACCCACAACAAGCGGCTAGTTCTCAGCTTTCGGTGGAGACCGTCCCCACGTGACCCCCTGCAGGATGTTCGGACACAGGTGTAATGTACCTGCCTGGGCATGTCTGTGCCCCTCCGCCCCCTGACCCTGAGGCAGTAGGGTCAGCGACTGACTGCTCTGCAGGTCTCGGCCCTCTTGCCTGGCCAGGGCGTTGTAGGACTCATGAATGAAATTGTTTTTAGTTATCCTGTACCATTGTAACTTCTGTTCACCATTTCATTACACCTGCCATCTTGCCTACATTGTAACTTTCATTACACTTGCCATTTTTCCTTCATTGTAACTTCTGTGCCATATTGTAATTCAAACCCCATTTTAAAAC
>NW_020668223.1:0-1695 GCF_002925995.2 Terrapene triunguis | reverse complement strand
TGGCCAGACACTGCCAACCCAATCCGACCTGCTTGGCCTGGTACAATTCAGCAGCCCAGCCAGTGCTCGGGGGGGTGAACGCACCTAGGTGGCTGCAGCCATACTGCAGGTCTGAGGGCCACCCCCCCAGCTCTGCTCCTTTCTGCACCCCCAGAAAGCAGCAGAACCGCGGCGAACGCACTAGCCATGCCGGATGCGGAGAGCCAGAAGGCGTCACACTCCTCCCACAGACTGGCAGACGACAGGAAGTGAGGAGAGCAGCTTTCCCTGTGACCAGAAGGCAGCTGGCAGTCACCCTGGAGCAGCACTGACTATGGATGCTTGGGGGAGCCATGGTCCACCAGTACCTAACATCCCAGCTGCAGCAGAAGCTGCCTGGCCCCTTCTCCTTCCCAGGAGTCAGATCCATGTGACGGCCAGGCCTGAAATCCAGGCCAGGTGCTGGTCACCTCCCAGCTACCCCTGCATGGCTGGCACTAGTCTCTGAGCCTCTGCCCGCCACTCCCCCTCCCCCCACCCCCCAAGTGATCAGAACAGCTAACCTGCTGCATAGGTTCCCTGGACAGACCCAACCGTTCAGCAAGAGTGAAGGAAAAGCCTCGGTGGTCGCTCAGAGACTGGGGCTGGTTTATCACTGACGCATGCAGCCATGTCTGGCCAACGTGTCAAGCCCAGCGGCCCAGGAGCCTGCCATCACCACGACCACCCTGCAGCTGTACCTGAAGAGGGCCTTCTCCGCCCCCAGGATCTGCACCGTTGAGGCTGGGTACTTGGCCAGGTTCGTCAGGCTGCCGGCGTGGGAGATCAGACGGGCGCCCACCTGCAGACAAGCCAAGGAGACAAGCAGGGTGGTGAGAGAGCTGAGGCTCTACAATCCAGCTGCTTAGACTACAGGCCCCAGCATGCAATGCTGCATTCTGTGCCACCTGGGCACAGCCCTTGGTGGCCGGTTTGGGCCCTTCGGCTAGTATGGGCACGCTCCCCAGGGCACGGATCAGCAGTGACCGTGTCTCAGCACAGAGCTCAGTGGATTGACAGATTCACACTAGAACATCATTTCTGTGGCCTGGGAGAGCACAGATCACCCCCGCCCCAGCCCGAGGGCACTCACCACTTCCCCGATGAGAGCGGAGAGACTGGGAGCCACCTGGCCCATCTTGGAGCGCAGATACTCCTGCAGGCCCTTGCGGTACTCGGACAGCGAGATCACCCGGCTGGAGAAGCTCTCGATGTTGATGAGGTCGATGGGGGAGATATCCATCCCTGCAGAGAGCAGATGTCAGCGCACAACAAGAACAGCCACTAGGCCAGGGCAACCCCTGGGGGGCGCTGCAACCCTGGAACTGCCACCCCCAAGAGAAGCAGCAGGTCAGAGTCCTGAGCCTCCCCATTAACAGCAGCCAGTACTAGCCTATGGGGTTGGGGAGAGAATTCCTCCCCTGACCCCCCGCCCCTCCCCATCAGCCTCTGCTCAGTGCATGCTTGTCCTAATCAAGAAGGAACAGGTCAGATGATATGGGGAGCCCAGAGCAGCCGTGCCCCCCACACTCCCCCGAGCCATGTGCAACATATTCATGAGCCCTCAGACCCTGGTGTCAGCACTACTGACCTGCCCCTCCCCCCCATCCCATGAGCCCTTATACCCCGGTGCAGAGACCCCGATGCCAGCACTACTGACCTCTCCCCCCCCCCCCC
>NW_020668222.1:0-1217 GCF_002925995.2 Terrapene triunguis | reverse complement strand
AATTTTAAAGGGATGTGAAAAATGCTACTGGCATATGTGGAGATATATTTCATTTTAATTTATGCTTTATTGAAGTGAGGTCCTGCTTACACATTAATGAATTAGTGAGAATATTAATGGATTAGAACATTGTGACAAGAGCATCTCCTGTTGCTTCAGCTTTGATGTATTTATGGAACTTAATATGGTGAAAAGCCAATGATTTTCAAAGAAAGAGACAGTGATGCAGTTAAAATATCTTTTTAGGACACTTTCAAATGGCTTTAGTATATATAAAATATCTGTGTTTCTTAGATATTTGTTAAGAGTTATTCACTCTACCACACTAACAATACTGCATTGCTGGCTGCCGCAGTAGAGAGCTGGCCTACTATTTGTCCAGTCTATCAGAGCAACTTATCCATAAAGGAAAAGTTTTCAAGGTGCAGATTTTCCCCACAGCACACACCCACGTAAGTGGTTTAAAAAAAAAAATAGGGGGAAAAAGGAACCAATCACTAATCCCAAAAGGCATAGCGCAGTGGATGATCCACTAGTTTCCAGGATTCTCCTGCTATGTTGTCCAGTATATCAATGCAGTGGCTGATCTACTAAACCACACAACCACTGCATGCAGTGGCAAAGAAGCTCCTGCAGAGAAAGGAAATGCTGTGCAGGCTGCTGAAATCTTGTCCACCCTACCCCATATAGCAAAGTGTAGGTCCCTCATGGGTATGGGAAGATAGGGGCCAACTAAGGATTTGCCTCTTAATGAAAGGCTGGGTTTGACTGGCTTAATTTCTTTACTCTTATCAGTGTACAACTGTCTGGGATCTGTTTTAGCTAGCAAAAAAAATCCATTTTATATGATTAATACATGTTTGCTCCACTAATAGAAATTATTTCAACATTTCAATTGTATCAGTACTATAGCCACAGAAATTTCTTGGCTTCCTTGCACTGAATACAAGAGGGCCTTTTCCCCCTTGATTCTTCCGGAGCAAAACGTAGAGGTCTTGGAAGGCGCCGCCGATCTTGCATTCTGAACACTTTAAAACTCTTCAGTATGGTGTATGAATTCTTTCCTGTCATGGAAGGGATCCAGAGGTATCACCAGAATTTAGAGAGTCCAAAGGATATAGTAAAATTCTGTCCTGGATCATGCAGGTCTGTGACTCTAAGTTCTTGACAAAGCAGATAGCAGGGTAGAGAAGAGAGCTGTTAGCTTTCAGTAAGTC
>NW_020668221.1:0-4002 GCF_002925995.2 Terrapene triunguis | reverse complement strand
ATTCTGAAACCTTAAAAACAAATACTGAGAACTTTTAAAAGACAAACCATCTGATACAGTGGAGCCCAATGTCTCTGGAGAAAATCTAAGGTCCTCAGCATGGGCAGCACGTGACTCCTCCATTTGGGGAGGCTGGGTGCGCCCGGACCATGACTCTGCCCCAAAGTCTGTTCCCGCTCACACTCCACCCTTGGCCCTGCTCAGCCCCTAACACCCAGGTCCCTCCTGCCCCCCCACCAAGTGGCTGGCCGCTCACTACTCTTCACCCCCTCCCCGAGCCCCCCTACCCACTGCTCCTGCCTCTTCACACCCTCCCCCAACTGGCTGCTCACCACTTGAACGCACCTCTTTGTCCCCTCCTGTGAGGGCCTCGTGGGTGGAATGGGGATGGGAAGGGGTGGAGGGAGGGTGGGGCCTCGGAGGGAAGACGACAAGCGGGAGTGGGGCTTCAGGGCAGAACATGGGCAGGACCACAGTCTAGGCACCCACCCTTTCAGCAGCAGCACACTCCAAAAGTGGTAGGGCTGGCTGTTTGGGGAGGCTTTGGTCCTCGGCTCCTGTTGATTTCAGAGAGCAATGAAGGTGCTAATAACTCCTAGAAGGCCCTGTCTGAGGCTGTATACAGTTTCTTTAAATCTGTAGCAAGAGTGGCTGTAGGAGGTTATAGGAAGACGCTCTTGAGGTGAAGCAAAGAGACAGAGAGAGACAAATAGAGCAATATCAGGGATAATACTGTGTTCAGTGTTGGAACAGAGCAAAGCCAGATGCACAAAAGGACATAAGTGCCTAGAAACTCACAGGAATGACACTGCAATCCACAAAGCCTGAGTCAGGCACTAGGATCCTATATAATGAATGGAGAGAGGTTGTTGCCTTAGAATGAAAGCCATAAAATCAACACGCTGGGAGGTGAGCCACCTAAGCCAGCCAATAGGAGATACCAACTGCCTGTCTCTGCTTGCAGTCCACGACCTGGGGAAAGATAGGTGTTCAGCTGCCTGAGTTACATGTGAGGCCAAACAAGAAAGGAAGAGTGGGAGTGGGAGACCTCCCTCATAAAACTTTTAGCCTTGTGGTCAGGGTACTCAACTAGAATGTGAAAGACCACTGTTCAACTCCCCCCTACTCCCAAGGGAGGGAAAAAGGGATGTGAACTGGGATCTGTCCCCTCTCAGATTGAGAGCCCTATCTACTGGGATATTCTGATGTGGGGCTCCTTCACTCTCTCCTTTTGAAGTTGTTCCACATTAAATAAATAATTTTGTAATTAAATATGAAGTGGGTCAGCAAGAGTGCTAGAATGATTCTATAGCCTAGTGGTTAGGGCACACACTTAAGAGGTGGTAGATTCCTTCTACAATACCTTCTCCCTCTCAGGAAGAGGGGGGATTTTAACTGGGGTGGGGGTAAGCAGCCTAACCACTGGGCTAAAGCTTATAAGGGAGGTCCACCTCCTCTCCTGCCCATCTGTTTTAGGTGAAATGATCTGAAGGACCTGAGTGGGTAGGTGACCTCTGAGCATGCCTGCCAAATCAGGCCCTGTACACAGCTTAGCTAACTGAACACTTGTCTTCCCTCATTTGTAAATTGCCCTGGGACTTAGGCAGGAGATAGGTGCTAGATGCCTCTAGTGAGACTGAGGTGTTATATGCTCAAAAGGCAGAAACATAGGGGTCTAGGGAACTTTTACTACATGAACTCCAACTCAGTGGTAGAACCAAGAACAGAAGTCAGTGATATATACCTGGTATTTGCACACCATACAAAACTTAGAGATAAATAAGTGGATTCTAGAAAGAATATTTCTGCAAATGATGTTATCTAAGAGACAAAGTGGGTGAGGTAATACGTTTTATTGGACCAACTTCTGCTGGAGAAAGACCAGCATTTGAGCCATACAAGTTCTCTCAAAAATCTGGTCTCTCTCACCAACAGCAGTTGGTCTCATAAAAGATATTATCTCACCCACCTTGTCTCGCTAATATCCTGGGACTGACAGCTACAACTATGCTGCATACATGTTATTTCTGAGACAACTTACATCATAAATGGAATCAAGGGCACTGGGTTTTTAAATTTCATTTGTAACTATTATATACACACACACAATAAAGAGTCTTACATCTTAGCTATGACTCGGAAGAGTAGTAGCTTATCTATAGGCTAGTCTACACAATGCATTAGTCCGCAATAGAGGGGTATGAGTTCTAGCACACTAGCATTTTGCACACTGACTGTCCTAGATGGATCCTGCTGGCATGCCCTTACAAGTTCCCAAAATGTGTTAATGCAGTCCCATTTCAATCAGTACTACAGTAATGTGCCATAGGGAGCACTTAGTGAGTGCCAGCAGGGTCCAGACAGGCCAGTTAGTGTACCACACGCTAATGCATACTAGAATTTATAACTCTAGTGTGGGCTAACGGACTGCAGACAAGCCTTCATTGACCAAATAAAAACAGGTTACTTTGTTAGGGAGTGTATTGTAATGGATGCTGAATGGAGATGGATGGCAGGAGAGAGATCACTTGATCATCGCCTGTTTGGTTCACTCCCTCTGGGGCACCTGACATTGGCCACTGTCAGTAGACAGGATACTGGGCTAAATGGACCTTTGGTCTGCCCCAGTACAGCCATTCTTATGTTATGTTCTTATGTAATATTTGTCAGAGTTCTTTGAAAGTGGCAGTATGGAGTAAAATGGCAACTCCCAACTTCATAAAGTCATAGAAGCTAGTACTTTGTTACATTGGAGACAAACTTTAGTGTATAAGACAATTTTTTTCTCCATATAAATACTCATGTTTAACAAAACACACAAAAGTTCCTTGCAAGACTTTGCAAAATACATTTTTAAAGAAAAGGAAAGGAGTTCCTCACCTCTCAATTAAGAATGTATCACAATACTGCCATAGAGGTTCTTGTAGGTTCAAGATTCAGTTATAAAGGTCTAGTTCCAGAATACTGCCATCAAGACTTGAAAAGAAAACATTTTTTCAACTTTTATTAGAAATATATTTTAAAAAGGCATATAAAAACTATGAGAGAAAAGATTTTAAAAAAGCTTTTCATATTAATTACAATTTTCAGAGTCTTAAAATTATATGATAGATAAGATTTAAGAGTCATCACATCTCAATTCTCTTAACTCTCATGACAACACAAAATTATTAAAGCCAATCAAAATGAAATATTTCCATTCTCTTTCCTGGGAACAGTGTCTATAAAATGAAGCCAATTTACCTAATTATTTCTAACTAGAATCAGGAATGTAATTCCATGCTAGATAATTGATTGTTTTAGTTAATTTGATTAATAGAGCTTGTAGTGAACAGTATTCTTGCTAATATCTATACTTATTTATGTGGTTCGATACAATATTTTAGCTCTGTAATAGCTTTAGGTAATGACATTCAATTATTAGTTCTATGACTGAACATTTTTTAGAATGTATATTGAAAGATTCAGTGAAAAACAATAGAGGATTAATGTGCTGCATCTGTACTGGCAGACTTCCTACTCTCACACAACAATTAAACACCTGCAGCTGGCCTGAGTCAGCTAACTCAGGCTTGGGCTGTGAGGCTGTAAACATTCAAGCTTGGGCTGGAGCCTGGGCCTTGAGAGCCCATGAGGGGGAGGGTCCCAGAGCCTGGGCTCCAGCCTGAGCCCAAAGTCTACACAGAAAATATTTAGCCCAGCAGTCTGAGTCCTGTGAACTCAAGTCAGCTGACCTGGGCCAGCTGCAGGTCTTTTATTCCAGTGTAGACATACCCTCAGAAGTAATTTCAATCTGGTTTTATTTTGAGAATAAACTTCAGTGAATGTTCTTGGGTTCCTAGCAAGCACTCATGTTGAACGAGTGGCCAGTTCTTTAAATTCTTCATTTCTTCTTCCAGGAGTTACAAATCTTTTTCTCCCATTGAAAAGAAGTAATCAAGAGCTCTGTCATTGACCCTACCTCTGAGCCAGGATGGTATCTAGACTGGATATGTAAGGCAG
>NW_020668220.1:0-1004 GCF_002925995.2 Terrapene triunguis | reverse complement strand
TCCCCTTGCCCTTCATTGCGTTCACTGGCCTAAAGTCCAGCCCCTGTGCTTTGCTTCTCCCCAAGGGCTGTGACCAGTGTGTGTTGATGGATGTGGGAATTTTGGTAAAATTTCTGATATTCCAATACATGCCTCAACTGCCCTCTGTATTTGGTGTTGCTCTGCTCTGAGTGTGAAGAGCTGTCACAGGGTGATACAAATGGCTCATTAAAGGACTGACTGTGAGTAACCCATATCAGTGGAAGACCTTACAGAGACAACAGAAACCCCCAGGACTGGACACTTGACACCTATCAATGGGAGGCTCCCAGCTTGTCTGAATGGAGCGCACATGAACTCACGGTGTTTTGAGGAGCAGGAAGAACTGGGCTTCCAAGGACAGGGAGCTTTCCTGGAATGTAGGTTGGGTCTACACTACGGACCTTACAGCGGCACAACTATACTGCTGCTGCTGCACTCCTGTGCACTCTGTGCATAATTAAATCACCCCCAACGAGCAGCGGTAGCTATGTCTGCGGGAGACATTCTCACGCCAACATAGCACTATCCGCACCGGCACTTTTGTTGGTGAAATTTATGTCGGTCAGAGTGTCCTTTTTTTTTCACATCCTTGACAGACAAAAGTTTTGCCGACAAAAGTGCTAGTGTAGACAAAGCCTAAGAGAAAGGGACAGACACAGGGGATAGGATATCAGCAGATGCGCTGCAGCAGTGCTGTACGTATAGACATGGCCTAGTAAACACTACCGTTTTTGAAAAGGCTGCTGGGTATCACTGCAGATACTTGCTGGGTACATTAATCCCTGAAGAGTGTAGCAGTCTCTGGCCAGGCGTCTATCTCAGCTGGACTTGCTGGGCACAGCTCATGGCGTAAGGCAGGAGAGCTGGAGCACACAGCCTCAGTCTCGGAGGCCTTGAGGCTGCATGGCCGACCGTGAGGGAAGAGTGGGACCCATTGGGGATTTGGCACACTGAAGGGGTTCCTCTAAGAGACTGTTTAAAAG
>NW_020668219.1:0-1033 GCF_002925995.2 Terrapene triunguis | reverse complement strand
GAAGTCTTTACATCATGATTTGAGGACGTCAGTAACTCAGTTAGAGGGTAGGGGTCTATTAAAGGAGTGGGTGGGCAAGATTCTGTGGTCTGCCATGTGCGGGAGGTCAGACTAGATGATCATGATGGTCCCTTCTGGCCTAAAAGTCTATGAGTCTATGAGGACTGCCAGGTGAGATGCAACACGAGGGTCTGGATTTGGGATTTTGGAAACAGCTCAGCTCAACATAGACCATCGCTAAGCAGCTCCGATCGCTGCTCCTTATTACCATCAGCCATTGTGACACGATTATCCCCTTCTCCAAACGGTTTAGAATTGAACTTTGCCTAAGTATCCCTTTTCTCTGCCTCCGTGCTGCCCTGCATGTGGGAAGGGGGAAATCTATGCCGCAGACCCACTCTGTGGGCAGTGGGGTTGGAAAAAAAAGGCAGTTTAGGGGACAGCATGGGCTGACGGCAGGTGGGGGGGGAAATGGGAACAGTTGTACCAGGGCCCCAAAATGTTTCTAATGGCGGGGGGTGAGGGGGGGAAAGGTGGCTGAAATGGGAGTGTGTGGGGCCCAGTGAACATGATGTAGCAGGGGTCAAAATGTCTCCAGAGGGGCCTAGGGGACAGGCGTGGTAAGGGCTGGCTGGAAAACAGGAATTCCACTTTAGGAACAATTCTGATGCGTCCACATTTGTTTTTGGTCCAGAATGAAACTGAGGACTGTTGACACTTTTCAGGAACACCAGAGCAAGCCACCCAGGCCTAACCCGCAGCCCAGTGGTGGCGGCCCTGCCCTGCCCCAGCGACTATCTGATTACTTAGACAACGGGGATGAGCACGAGCAGCTCGCTGACCAGACGCGACTGCGGGTCGATGCGTTTGAAGCTTGGTTGGTTTTTTAACCCAGTGGTGGCCTGGGGGGTTTGTTTGCTGAACTCTGTGGGGCGCTCCCGCTTCATCACAGGATGTTTTCTTTTCTTCGGCCCTGCCCTCTTCCCAGCACGACTGTGACAAATTACAGAGAGCAGCACTGCTGTCTGACCCC
>NW_020668218.1:0-2458 GCF_002925995.2 Terrapene triunguis | reverse complement strand
AGCACTCCTCACAAGAGCAAGGAATTGCAGGAACAGGCCATAAGGACTATTGTCTTGAGCGTCTCAGTTGATCTCAGCTGCTAGGGCTGAGCATGAGGCTTCTCTCAGGGCTGGTCCACACTAACCCCCCACTTCGAACTAAGTTATTCACGTAGCTGAAGTCGAACTATCTTAGTTCAAACTTACCGCGGGTCCACACGCGGCAGGCAGGCTCCCCCGTTGACTCCGCGTACTCCTCTCGCCGAGCAGGAGTACCGGCGTCGACGGCGAGCACTTCCGGGATCGATCCCAGAAGATCAATTGCTTACCGCCGGACCCAGAGATAAGTATAGACGTACCCTCAGATACACAGAGGTGGAGAGAGGCTTTTCTCAGACACACAGGACTCAAACCATAAAGGGCTTATAAATTATAACCAACGCCTTGAATTGCAGCTGAAATGAACTGTGTAAGCCAGTGTGAAATGGAGAACTGGTGAAATGTGTTCCCTGTGCAGCCCCACTTTGAATTTCTTCAGGTGGTGCTCTGAACTGTGCATTGCATTAATCCAGACTGGAGGCAACAAAGACATGGAGAGCAACCAAACGTGATAACTGCTTGATAGTCCTGTACCTTAACCACAAGACTGCCATTCTTCCTTCCGTGATCTGAAGACTGTTAAGTTTAAAAACTCAAGGCAGACCCTCAGCTAGTGTAAACTGACATAATGCCACTGAAGTCAGTGTACCCAGATTGACTTATACCAACTGTGGATCTGGCCTTCATTTCATAAGAATCTATGGGACAAACACTAGTTTCATGGAAATATATGAAGCAGCCTTACCTTTCCAAGAGGCACATTGACATCAAGGCCAAAGAATAAAGGCAAGAGAGAAGAACAAGAATAGAAACAGAAACTGCAGAAGAAAAAAGAAGATTATGTAAAAAAAAATATTGCTGTAGTGTCTTAAGGATCAGAGCTAGTTCTCTTTGCAATTCATATGACAATGATAAACTCAGTTTAATATGAGATCCGAAATAATTATGCATGCAGAAAACATGTTTTCCAGTTGTGTCTGCAAATACCAACCCCTCTTCCTGGTGTGAAAAAACTAGACTGTATCATTTTTTTTAACTCATCAGCAAAATGAATGCACCCAACACCACATGGCAACACTGGGCCAGATCTTCTGCTGCTTTAAATCAATGTAGCGTCACTGAAGTCACAAACTGGTGCTGATTTATACCAACAGAGCATCTGGCACCTGGTTTCTAAAATGGCGCCCACTATCCATACTAGTAAACATGCTAAGATCATGGATACATGATGTAACACTGACCTTAATCAGACATATCCCTCATACTGAACTATTAATAACTGACCCTTGGATCTCTTCCATCATGATCCTTGCTCTTCTAGTGGGATGGGAATGTTTGTGGTTTGAAGCTCCCTTTGAAAATGTGGCCATCCAATGTCTTCCATCACAGTTCTCCATTGAACCATGTCACAAGTTTTGTTTTGTTTTGTTTTTCAAATCAAAGGTTACAATGTAATACACTCCCAATTTTTGATCCATTTTCTGCCTGTGAATGTATTATATACTCGGGCTCATGCCCTTGATTTCTATTGAACATCACCGAAACTTTGGCAGCAAAGTGGAAAAATAAGAGTTTGTTTAGCTAAGGGGTTAAAATATATGTTTATTCCATTATTAATCGGATTACTGTTAGACTAGATGGTTTTTGGTGAAGAATTGGCTACTGTCACAGTTTCAATGTCCCTGAGATTTATTATTTATTATGCTTTGTTTTGCTTGTTAAGTAAATTGGTCATGTTCCTCTAGACATAGTTTAAAGGAAGTTGTGAAGACAAAAATGAGCATTCAGATCCACAACAGACTTTATTTCATCATCAGGCACAGGAGGCGGGATCATCTTCTAGCCATTTAGCAACTTTTGAATT
This sequence comes from Terrapene triunguis, assembly GCF_002925995.2. Classification (NCBI taxonomy): domain Eukaryota; kingdom Metazoa; phylum Chordata; order Testudines; family Emydidae; genus Terrapene; species Terrapene triunguis. The sequence goes on along the minus strand of NW_020668218.1, from coordinate 516 downwards.
AGTTGGCTGCTTAGTGCATTTTGGGTCTCAATTGGATTGACTGCAGTGAACCTGTGATTAGGCCCACTGTGTTTCATTTCAGGAACGTATATACAAAGTCACTAAGCAAAAAATCTTCAATTTCTATTGATGCCACAGTTCAGTTAGGGGGCAGGATTCTGGTAACCTTAGTCACATTGTGTTGTATCTTACTCCAATCCCCACTGATTTCAACTTGAGTAATGGTATCAGAATCTGGCCCTAAACTTGTACGAACAAGGGGCACAATCTGGAAATCTTAACTCCGTTTCATTCAATTCTTAACGTTGGCAAAATTCACCTTGATTTCAATGGGAGTTTTGCCTGCATATAAAGAGACTTGGGTAATAACTGAGTAAGGACCTCAGCATTTGCCTCAACATTGTTTGCCACATAATCATATTTTAAATAAGATGTTTATAATTTAATATAAAAGTATTGTTTCCTTAAGGCAGTGTTTCCCAAACTTGGGACGCCGCTTGTGCAGGGAAAGCCCCT
>NW_020668217.1:0-1624 GCF_002925995.2 Terrapene triunguis | reverse complement strand
GGGCGCCCTCCTGGTCATTCAGAACCAACTGGATTTCTGAGCGTGCCAAGAGCAGGAAGCGGCAGCCGCCCCTGGTGACCTGTTTTGGCTCCGTCAGACCTACCAATTCCATTGCCTCAACCCACCCACGAGGTCTCCCTGCTGGGGTGCACACGGAGCTCCACCCTCCGAGCAATGGGGACGGGTGTTCGCAGAGCCCTGCCCTGCTATCCTCCAGCCCAACCCGGGCCCCTGCTGGCCCTGATTCACACCAGCGAGGAGCTGGGGCGTGGTGCCCCGCCTGCAGACTGGACGGGCGCCGTTGCTGATTGTTGCGGGAGGTGCTGCGATGACAGAGGGCACAGGAGCAAACAGAGGACACGCTAGCTAGAGAGCAGCATGGCCCAACTGGGAGGGCACTGGGAGGGGACGCAGGATTCCTGGCCCCGCCCTGCTGGGTGGCCTTGGCCCAGTCGCTGCCCCTCCCCGGGCTCTGGTTTTTCCTCCTACCCTTTGTCCATTTACATCAGAAGCTCCTGGGGCACAGCCTGTCTCTCCTGGCAGCATGGGCACAAAGGGGCCCAGATCCTGGGTGAGGCCACTGAACAATAATAGACCAGAGCGATTCGTTCAGACAGACAGACACCCACCGCTGGTCGGGCCCATAACACCCATCTCGAATACTGTACTCCAGACCCTGCCCTGCCATTCTGCTTTGTACCGGGTCCAAGGAGGACACGACGGCGCTTTGCCAGCACCGATTCACTGGCTATTCTCTCGGGTAGCAGGCGAGCGCCACGTACCGCACTGATTATTGGCCAAGGTGCCCCTGCGGCCCAGGCCCCGTTGTGCCAGCCCTGGCACAGACACCCGGCTCCCACCCCGCTGGGCTGACAAGTGACCAGCTGGTGCAATCTGTCAGGGGAGGGCTCCCGGCCGGTGGATACAGCGTGTGCCGTTCTGGGGCTGTGGATGGGCGAGGCTCATGGCTTTGTCAGCGGGTTCTCCCTTTGCCCTCACCCACATCTCACGGGGCGGCTGCTCTGCCAGCGCCTTCTCTGCCGTTATCGCCACGAGGAATCAGCCCAAAGGCGAAGATGGAGCTGTCCTCGGTTCTGCCCTGTCTCCTGGGGCCATCAGTCCAGAGTAGGGTGACCAGATGTCCTGATTTTATAGGGACAGTCCTGATTTTTGGGTCTTTTTCTTATATAGGCTCCTATTACCCCCCCACCCCCGTCCCGATTTTTCACACTTGCTGTCTGGTCACCCTAGTCCAGAGCCAAGTGCCCGCCACAGAGAACTGAGCTGCAGTGTCCCACAGTCTCACCCGTCACTGCGACAGGGCTCTCCAGGGGGGCAGGAATGGGGGCTGGTCTCGGCCCTGGTGGGGCCGTACAGACTAGGATCAGGCCTGGGAACTGGCGTCAGCAAAGTCAAGTGGCACACGCCAGCCCCGGGGAAGGGGTCAGACCTGCAGCAATCTGCGCTTGCCCCTGAAGTACAGCTGCTGGGCAGGCTGGGGGCGCTGGCTGAGGCTCAGCAGCGCTACAACCGCTTTGGGACAGGAAGTGAAGAAGGTTCCTGCACCCAATCTGAACTGGAGGGCGGGACTAAGGGTGGAGGAGCCTAGTTCACCTGTGGGAGT
>NW_020668216.1:0-2407 GCF_002925995.2 Terrapene triunguis | reverse complement strand
CCCGGCCCTCAGCACCCCCCCCCCCACCTGGCCCTCAGGGTCCCCGCGTCCCTTGTCCCGCCTCAGCGCCCCCGCCTGCTGGCCGTGTAGCCTCCCGCCCGTCAGCAGTGCTCACAGCCCCACACCTGACCCGCTTGGACTCTCCCCCCTGCCTGGCTTTCCCCATTCCTCAGCTCTCCGCAACCACCCCGGTCCTGGTCCCGGTCCTTAGCACCCTCCCCTGTCCGAGCTGTCTCCGGCCCGTGTCAGATGTGGGGCTCCCTTCCCGCCTCCCCGTCACAGCTGTCTGCTTCCTGGCTGTAGAGACCCCGGGGTTCTGCTTCGACCCAGTGCTAGAGCAGGGTGGACACCGGCATTGTGGCCCCTTTGGGAACCAGGGGCTGCAGGGCCAGTCCGGGTGCAGGGCTTGGGGCCATGTGGGTGTTAGGGTGTTTGTTCAAGGCTGCCCCAGGGAAAGGGGGCTGATTGCTGCCTAGCACAGTGACTGCCCCGCTTGGGCATGGGGAGGTGGGGTGGGTTAGGCTTGTCCGCCTCAAGTCTCTTTACACTTCTTGTTGTGTCTGAATGTCGTGTGTTCCATTATTCAAATTGCACTAACCTTTCTGCAGAGGTGGATCTGTGGTGTTTGCTCCCTCATCTGCCATTGACTAGGACCTTGACTGGAGATGCTACACAGCTTTCAGGGTTGAATGAAGTTTCTTGTTTCAGTCCTGAACTGTTCAATTCCAATCTAAATGTTTCTGAGCTCTTCAGACCTAATGTGGCTAAGCTGGGTAGATTTGCCACTCATATGTGGGCTCCTGCTAAGCATGGCTTCGTGTGCCTCTGTGCTTGAGCAGCAGTTGTTTGTGCTACTGCAGGAGCAACAGGAACCAGCGTCATAGAATCATAGACTCTCAGGGTTGGAAGGGACCTCAGGAGGTATCTAGTACAACCCCCTGCTCAAAGCAGGACCAATTCCCAACTAAATCATCCCAGCCAGGGCTTTGTCAAGCCAGGCCTTAAAAACCTCCAAGGAAGGAGATTCCACCACCTCCCTAGGTAACCCATTCCAGTGCTTCACCACCCTCCTAGTGAAATAGTGTTTCCTAATATCCAACCTAGACCTCCCCCACTGCAACTTGAGACCATTGCTCCTTGTTCTGTCATCTGCCACCACTGAGAGCAGCCGAGCTCATCCTCTTTGGAACCCCACTTCAGGTAGTTGAAAGCAGCTATCAAATCCCCCCTCATTCTCCTCTTCTGGAAACTAAACAATCCCAGTTCCCTCAGCCTCTCCTCATAAGTCATGTGCTCCAGCCCCCTAATCATTTTTGTTGCCCTCCACTGGACTCTTTCCAATTTTTCCACATCCTTCTTGTAGTGTGGGGCCCAAAACTGGACACAGTACTCCAGATGAGGCCTCACCAACGTCAAATAGAGGGGAATGAGCACGTCCCTCGATCTGCTGGCAATGCCCCTTCTTATACAGCCCAAAATGCCGTTAGCCTTCTTGGCAACAAGAGCACACTGTTGATTCATATCCAGCTTCTCGTCCACTGTAATCCCTAGGTCTTTTCTGCAGAACTGCTTCCTAGCCATTCGGTCCCTAGTCTGTAACAGTGCATGGGATTCTTCCGTCCTAAGTGCAGGACTCTGCACTTGTCCTTGTTGAACCTCATCAGGTTTCTTTTGGCCCAATCCTCTAATTTGTCTAGGTCCCTCTGTATCCTGTCCCTACCCTCCAGCGTATCTACCATTCCTCCCAGTTTAGTGTCATCTGCAAACTTGCTGAGAGTGCAGTCCACGCCATCGTCCAGATCATTAATGAAGATATTGAACAAAACCGGCCCCAGGACTGACCCCTGGGGCACTCCGCTTGAAACCGGCTGCCAACTAGACATGGAGCAGTTGATCACTACCCGTTGAGCCTGACGATCTAGCCAGCTTTCTATCCACCTTATAGTCCATTCATCCAGCCCATACTTCTTTAACTTGCTGGCAAGAATACTGTGGGAGACTGTATCGAAAGCTTTGCTAAAGTCAAGGAATAACACATCCACTGCTTTCCCCTCATCCACAGAGCCAGTTATCTCCTCATAGAAGGCAATTAGGTTAGTCAGGCATGACTTGCCCTTGGTGAATCCATCCTGACTGTTCCTGATCACTTTCCTCTCCTCTCAGTGCTTCAGAATTGATTCCTTTAGGACCTGCTCCATGATTTTGCCAGGGACTGAGGTGAGGCTGACTGGCACTACATTAGCCTTTTTCCAGTCATCCACGACCTCCCCCGATCGCCATGAGTTTTCAAAGATAATGGCCAATGACTCAGCAATCACATCTGCCAACTCCTTTAGCACCCTTGGATGCAGCGCATCCGGCCCCATGGACTTGTGCTCGTCCAGTTTTTCTAAATAGTCCCGAACCA
>NW_020668215.1:0-1072 GCF_002925995.2 Terrapene triunguis | reverse complement strand
TCGCTAGTCCTACATCCAGGTCATTGATAAAGATGTTAAACAGCACCAGCCCCAGAACAGATCCCTGGGGAACCCCACCTGAGACCTCCCTCCAATCCGACATCAGTCCATTAATAGTGACTCTTTGTTTGCGGTTGTTTAACCAATTATGTATCCACTTAATGGTAGTTCTGCCAAGCCCACATTTCTCCAGCTTACTTATGAGAATGTCATGTGCAGGGGTGGATTAGAGTCTTGTGGGGCCCCTGGGCCAAAGCAAGTGGGGGCCCCTCCCCACCCCTTCCCCCTGCAGTCCCCCCCCCCTTTGTGCTCCCCTGCCACTCCTGCCGGGGAGCGGGATCAGAGGCTTGCCCCCAAACCCTGACCCTGCTCCCCGGCAGGAGCACTGGGTGGGCGGAGCAGGTCAGGGCATGAGGGGCTCATTTTTCTGCGGCCCCCCCAATTGGCCAGGACTCCTGGGCACAGGCCCCACTGGCCCAGTGGCTAATCCGCCACTGGTCATATGGGACTGTGTCAAATGCCTCTCTGAAGTCCAGGTATATCGTGTCTAATGCATTCCCCCATCCGCCAAACCAGTTACGCTGTCAAAGAAGGAAATCAAGCTGGTCTGGCACGGTTTGTTCTTGGTAAATCCACGCTGGCTGCTAGTGACCACTCCTTCATCCTCTGGGTATTCGCAATGATTCACACTGCACAGGTTCCCCGCCCCTTCCAGAATCGCCCCCCGAGCTCTTTTAGGGCTGGTGGGCTCAGGTGTGTGTGTGGGGTCTAGGTACGCGCTGCGGCTTTGGTAGTTTTTGGGTTGTTCCTGAGCCTTAGCAAGGAACAACTCCAAACCCAACTGTTCTAGCCTCTCTGCCCCAGGCCTGCGGCCTGCTCCGAGGCCCGCTGGAGTCAATGGAGAGTCAGCGGAGGTCGGCTCAGGTCTGAGATCTGAGCAGGGACTCGGGGAGCAGCCGCAGGTTCAGAGGCGGTTGCCGACATGGCCATGGCCGTGTAGACCGCACCATGTCCCGGCGGGGCAGCCCAGCGCAGCGGGCGCTGAGGCGGAAAGGGCAGGGGTAGGGCAGGG
>NW_020668214.1:0-3250 GCF_002925995.2 Terrapene triunguis | reverse complement strand
AGTGTTAGAAACAACTTCTGGTCAGTTACCAGGAGACAGTATCATACCACTGTTCACTGAACAAAGAGTAAATAGCACAAACCCATTGCACACATTAAGCAGTAATGTTTCCACTGCTCCTTCCTGTAGAGATTCCAACAACTCTGTTGCTGGCTTTTGATATTCATTCAGATCATGAAAGTTTGGTTTGTAATATTTGTATTACAATGAAAAGTTTTGGTATAACATTTACGCATCTGTACTTTAGTACACACGTGTGAACCCATTCTTTCCTCTCTGAAATTTCAGAGATGATTTCTCAGGTTAGAGTGGATTCAAAATGTAGCGTCTGTCATCTGGATTTCTTCACAACCTGAACAGATTGCGCATTTCAGCCCTCATTCAGTCACTTGTCAGCAATCAAAAGTCTAGTAGCTCCTCTGTCCCTGGGTTAATAGCTGACTGGTTCTCCTCAGGGTTAAGAGTTAAGAGTTAATAGCACAAACCCATTGCACACAGTATTTGGAATACTTTTGACATACTTTCTAAAGAAAAAACCATTAAGCAGTAAAGGGGGCAGAAATGTTGAAGCCCTCAGCCAGTCAGGAAACAGAAATATGCCCTATCAGATCGTTTCCCCAGAGCAACGCAGCTCTGAATTCCTGTGTCCACAATCGATCCAGAGAATAAAAACTTTAAAAATGCATTTGCTGATTAAATGTCCAGGAGCAAATAAACCCAAGGTGATTGAGAACTAGTCACTGATATTCCATGGGGTTTCCTCTCACTCAGCCCCTGGCAGGATCGGGCCAAGAGCACACGGCACCTCTAGAAATGGGACCCCTTGAGAAACCCTGACTCGGGGCATTGGGGTTTTAACACTTTGAGGTCGCTTTCAATGTAAGACTTCTCTGTTGCTTGAACAGCCCACCGTGGAGCATGGACAGATGTTGGGGAGGGGTCCCCAAACTCCCCAGTGCTACCAGCCTTCCAGCCCCATCACTGAGTCACCCCGACAGCCCAGCTGAGTCCTCTGCCGCTGCACAGAACATCTGCAAATGGAAACAGCTTTCAGCCTTTCCCCTTCACTGTGCATTGTAAAGATAGTGAAACCTGCCAACATACCCAGTTCCTGCTAGAAGGGGAGCCACTGACACCAGAGGTCTTCACCTTAAAGGACAAGGAGTCATCGGAGAGGTTGTACAGGCAGCAGTATCTGTTCAGACAGGGAGGCAACTGTCTTTATGAAGCATGACTGCACATTCCCTTTGGGGCCACTTGGCCATCAGGGAACCTCAGCTGCTTGGCTTAGTGTGCACCAGCTCTAACCCCATAACAGCCAATGGCAAACTGCAGGAGGCCAAATCACAGGGGATGTGCGGTGATGCTACATAACTGGACTGCAGTGCCAGCCCTACTGCAGGCTCTGTTCCTGGAATCTGGGCTTGTCATCATTGTTTCTATTGTTCTGATTAGTCACAGGGCTACCTCGGGGGCGGCCGAGTTGTAAAGATGATGCTGTCACAGCTGTGAGCTTTCCATAATAAAATTAAAGGTCTGTTGAGAGGGAGGCCAAAGCAAACAGAGCTTTAAAGACCCTACTGTCAGGGCTGCCTATGCCGGGGGGGCGGGGGGAGCAGGGGCCCCAGGGCCCAGCAATTTGAAAAGCTGTGTTGATTCTTCTCCAACAGTGTTCAACTATGTGTCTCACCATTCTGGTCTTTACTATTCTTTCAACCCATTTGACTGGTACTGGCCTGGATTCCCTCTGAAGCCTTTTTTAAACATCAGCATCACATTAGCTGTGTGCCAGTCATCTGATACAGAGGCTGTTTTAAGCCATAGGTTACATCCCACAGTTCGTAGTCTGATTTGATCATTTGATATCTGAGTTCTAACAGAACTCTTCCATCTGGTCCTGGTGACTTATTACTGTTTAATTGATCCGATTTTTTTCCAAAACCTCCTCTACTCACACCTCAGTGTGAGACAGTTCCTCAGATTTGTCACCTAAAAAGAATGGCTCAGGTGTGGAAAGCTCCGTCACATCCTCTGCAGGGAAGACCAATGCAAAGAATTCACTTAACCTTTCCGCAACAGCCTCACCTTCTTTGAGTGCTCCTTTAGCACCTCAATTGTCCAGTGGCTCCACTGCTTGTTTGGCAGGCTGACGGCTTCTCATGTACTTTTGAAAAAATGCTGTTAATTTTGTGTCTTTTGCTACTTGCTTTTCAGATCTTTTTAACTAGGTGCACAATATCGCCAAACCCCACTCAAAAATTATGAGTCATGCCCCGCAAAAATCATGAGATTTGTTTAAAAATAATGAGATTTAAAGGTATACTAATGTGGGATTTATTTTCATGTGCCTTTGGTGCCTGAACCTTTGGGGCGCACCTAATTCTGGTTTTCTAGCTTTTCTGCAACACACTTTTTAAAAAAACTTTCTTAGGAAAACTGAAAGCTGAGATTCCCATGCAGTGTCTTGATCCCAGAAGTTGGGGCTTCAGAAAGACAGGAACTAGTGCGAGACTCCCAATAAAACCCCAAGAGGGGGCGTCGCTGGCCGTCTCTCAAGCAGAGCACCCACAAACGGAGGCACTGAGGGTTGGTTAGTGGACATGTCTGGTCACACAGTCCATCAGTGACAGCGACGCTGTTTCCCTATGCACTGGGATACAGAGCCCCCTGTTGTAAGGAACAGGGTTATACCACAGACAGCCGGACATAACAGTGATGGGCTCACACAGTCACTGGGTACCTGAGACACAGCTCAGAGGGTCTCTCCTCATGTTTAAGCATTAGACATGCACACGTAGTGAAGCAAGGGCCATCCCCATTTTTAATAGAAAGTGGCATGATGAAAGCTCAGCTTCGAATGCCTGCTCCTAGCTCTCTCTTGGACCCAAACAACCCCCACCCCCACATCCAGCTACCCCCAAACTTGGTGATGATGGAAATTTGGACTCAGGGTGTGAGGTCTATCACCAGCGCTAGAGATGATAGGACAAGAAGCAATGGGCTTAAATTGCAGCAAGGGAGGTTTAGGTTGGACATTAGGAAAACCTTCCTAACTGTCAGGGTGGTTAAGCACTGGAATAAATTGCTTAGGGAGGTTGTGGAATCTCCATCTTTGGAGATTTTTAAGAGCAGGTTAGACAAACACCTGTCAGGGATGGTCCAGATGCTGCTTGATCCTGCCATGAGTGCAGGGGACTGGACTAGATGACCTCTCGAGGTCCCTTCCAGTCCTATGATTCTATGATTCTGT
>NW_020668213.1:0-1016 GCF_002925995.2 Terrapene triunguis | reverse complement strand
ACCCTTAGTAAGTTGTTCTAATGGCTAATTACTCTCACTTAAAAAAAAGTATGCCTTATTTCTAGTCTGAATTTGTCTGGCTTCAACTTCTAACCATTGGTCCTGTTATACCTCTGTGTGCCAGACTAAAGAGCCCTCTATTATCAAATATTTGTTTCCCATGTAGGTACTTCTAAACTGTGATCAAATCACCCTGTAACCTTCTCTTTGATAAGCTAAATAGATTGAGCTCCTTGAGTCTCTCACTATATAGCATGTTCTCCAATCCTTTAATTGTTCTCGTGCCTCTTTTCTGAACCCTTCCCAATTTTTCAACATCCTTCTTGAATTGTGGTTACACCAGAACTGGTCATAGTGTTCCAGCACCAGTTGCACCCGTTGCAAATGCAGAGGTAATATAGCCACCCCTCCTACTTGATATTCCCTGTTTATACATCTAAGGATTGCAGTAGCATTTTTGGCCACTGTGTCACACTGGGAGCTCATAAAAACAACAAGGAGTCTGGTGGCACCTTAAAGACTAACAGATTTATTTGGGCATAAGCTTTCGTGGGTAAAAACCTCACTTCTTCGGATGCTTCCTACCTAACTTAACTCTCTACAAATAAAACTAGAGATACTATTCATACTGTTATCTAAAGTCTGTTTATATTTAGCCAGTATGGGAATGGCATGCAAAACAACCAACCTTCCTCCCCACAGAGGAGCTGGCCATGAAGGAAGGGTGACTGGAGCCTACTCTGCTCAGGATTCTCCATCAGAGGGGCACAGACTGTGGAGTCTTACACTATGAGGTGTCACTTGAAGGGCTGAAGTCTGACAGATGAACCAGAGGCTCCTCAGTCATGGTGATCAGAAGTGAGTTTAGGAGGCTAAAGATAGTGATGAGGATTCAGCCTTCTTCCACTCTGGCAGAGCTCCAAACCACCACAGCATGTACGGTGGTTCCCCAGTTCCCCCCTTAGTGCACAACAGAAATTCTTCTGGCAATTGCTCAGATTTCACTTTTGCTGCAA
>NW_020668212.1:0-5629 GCF_002925995.2 Terrapene triunguis | reverse complement strand
GAGAAGACCGGTCTTCTTATGGATCCACTTGCCCTGCCAACCCTCATTCCCAATACCCCTTCCCAATTCCTTTCCCAAGCTTTCCAGGCCTATGCAAACAGACGGCAGTTTGAGAATCATAGTTAATATGACTGCGGTTTAACAATCTTCCCCATCCTCTACGAAGAGCATGACTTGTCCAAAAATAGATGGCACCCCAAGTATTCTGTGACTACCTATCTCTCTCTTGTGTCAGCTTCTTTACTGGGGGAATATCACCCAATTTGGCAGAGGATTTGGAAATGTCTCTGAGCTGCTTTACTCGTTCCTAGAAGAAGAATGTTCAAAAGCCCGTTTGTGAAGAATACCTGATTTTAATTAGAGAGGCAGAGGGGTCCCGGGGGTCGTACATTAGACTAGCGGTGGGATGGAGGGAATGAAAGACCTGGATTCTATGCCTGGTTCTGCCACTCACCTGGTATTTGACCTTGACCCTTCTGTTTCCCCTCCTGCCAGTTGTCTATTTGGACAGTAAACTCTCCAGAGCAGGGTTTGTCTCTATGTATAGCGCCTAACGCAATGAGGCCTCAGTCTCAGTCAGGGTTTTAGGTGCTTTCATAATAAAAAAAATCAGCCGATTGTCTATTTCTACCAAAACAACCCCCAAAAACTTATCAGGGATTCTTGCCTCTTTATCACTTCCTCAAGGCAAAGAGGGAAGGGAACGTGGTGAGTCATTTGTCACCAATGCAGTTCTATTATAATCCTACATTATGTGGTTAGTACCAACGGCGTGGCTGGGAGGAACAGAGTTAGGCAGGGCCCTGAAGGTGGTGACACAAGGTTTATAGACCTGATGCTGTGGAGAAGATGGGTAAAGGAGAGCGGGGAAAATAGAGGCCGCTCAGGGGCCAGAAAGATGATTTCAGTGGCTGATTTTTATATCATTGAAAGGAGAGGAAAGCTGAGGGAGGAAGGAAGGTCCAGTGCGTAGGATGCTAGCCTGGAACTTAGGAGACCTGGGTTCACAGAATTCCTGGCTGACGGTGAGCAAATCACTTAGGGCTAGACTGACCAAAGGGACTTAGACACAGCATTGCAATGCCTCCTGTTTAGGTGCCCTGAGTAAAGCTCCCCATGCACTGTCTGGGGGAGAGTTAGACACCTAAGCAAAGTCTTCTCAGAAGCCAGCACGCTGAGCGGGGAACCTCCTAAGCTCGCCCTTAGTGCAATGCTGAGGAAAGGGGCTGGGGGCCGGGCTCAGGATCCAGGCTCCTCAAAGCACCTAACTCCTTAGGTGCCTGACTAACAAGCCGGAGGGAAGTGCCCGTCTCCACTCGAGATTCTCTCCCGGGGTTAGGTGCTTAAGTCCCTTTCTGACTCTAGCCCTGTGTGTCTGAGTTCTTCATCTGTAAATTAGGGTTAATAGTGTTTTCTTACCTCACAGATAATTACGTTAGACTGTGAAGTTCTCAGACACTGTGGCAATAGGGACCTTATAAGAGCCAAAGCTAGAGATAGGTGTGAGTTTTAGCTGTCTGGACAGAAAGAATGGGATCTTGAAGATACAGTGGAAAAAATACTCATCCTCCTCTAGGTCTTTATTTATTGTGCCTACTCTGAGGGGCCTGAGCTGAAAGCTGCAATGAGGAATTAGGTCTATTAGTCCAATTTTCCCTCTGATGCCCCCATGCTTTCTCCTCGGCAGCTACTTCTGCTTGGAAGTTGCTCCCTCTAATCCTCTATAAAGCCACCACATGTCCCTCCTCCAATCCCTCCTTCAAACTCACCTCTGACTTGATGGCCGCGCAACGCTTGATAACGGCTCGGACGTTGGTGACCTGGGATCGCTGCTTTTTGTATTAATCACAAGCATCTCGCTATCCCCGGTTGCTCCCCCCGGCAGTTGGCTGCACCTTCCTATTGTCTCTTACCACTCTTTGGGGGCAGGGACCAGATTTGTGTTTGGATGTGTTCACAGCGCCTAGAACAATGAGGCCTTGATCCCCGAGGGGGGCCGGGAGCTGCTTCCGCAACACAAATAATAAGCAATCGTGATCAGAAAACATCAGGGGCGAAATGAGCCGCTAGGGCAGAGGAATTCGGAGGAATCCCATGCAGCTGCTGAGAATCCCCTAATGGGAATCCCCTGGCTGAAATCCTACTGGGAGCAGCAAGAGAGAATTAGACAAAGAAGAGGCTCAATGCAGTGAAATGTCATAGCAGTCAGGAAAGGCTAATTCTTTTGGCACAGTGTCCCCGCGAGTGGATGTAATTAGAGGCTTATCCAGACAGTGCGAGATAAGTGCCGGTCCGCCCTCTAGCTCTGGCCTCTTCCTCTTCCTTCAGCACAGTCCTGAGAGAGCATTTATTGAGAGCCGGCCAACTGGAAGGAAGCCTGGCAAGGCTGAAGGAGATAAATCTTCTCCCAAGGGAGTGAGGAGCTCTGCTGTCTGTAGGGCATTTCTCAGGTCGTACCAGGCACTTTCCCGTGAGAATCTCCAAGTGTATTAATTAATCTGGGCAGGTAAATACTGATCTCCACATTGCAGAGCTGGGGTAAGTGAGAACTGCATGGGGAGAGCTTACCTCAGACAGCGACTCACGGATATGGCTTTGGAAAAAACCCAATAGTCCTGCTTTCTAGCTCAGACCTTCCAGAGCCAGCTCTAACCACCAGCCAGCACTCCTCAGAGCTAGGAATCCATGAATCCTACCCCTCTAGTGCTCAGCTCTAACCACTAAGCCATACATCTTCCCGGAGCCAGGAATAGAATGCAAGAGGTCTGGCCTCCTCATCCTCAACTCAGTGGCAGCACTTCCTACCCAACGTGTGACATTCCCACTACTTCATTCTCCAGGGCAGGTATCGTATCTCTTTGAGAAGCACACCTGTTTCTGCAGTGTGCCCGCAGTCATAGGGGGGCCATGCTCAGTCATATGGGGGAGATGGTGAAGGAGGGAAACAGAAAAGAGCAAGGCAGGACTGATGAGGGGAAGCAAGGAGAGGAAACCCTGTTGGGTCAGCGCTCCCCTGTCAGAGAAGAGGCACGCCCCTGCCCGAAATGCCTCCTCACCAGTACCACCCCTGCACGCTCTGTCAACGGTGCCGTTGGGGCCCAGCTGTCCCTAGTATGAATGTGGAATTCCTGGGGACGCTGGCACAGCGTGGCTTCAAGTCCTGCGCGATCGGCCATGCATTGGAATCAGCAGCACCCCAGTTTTTATTACTGCTCAAGGAAGACCTGATCTGATCCATCCCACTCCATGTGGGCCTGCTGCCCGGCAGCAGCGTGTGACCTGAGCAAGGGATGCAAGGTCAGACCCTCTCTCACTTCCATAGAACTTGTCCTGAGACAGTCGTTACACATTAATGTGGTGTACTGAAGACGGCATCTAGCCCACCTTTTACTCCCTTCCCCCTGAGATGTGGCAAATGCAACTCGGTCACAGCTGGAAGTTTGAGCCCATAGACTGTAAGCAATTTGGGGCAGGGAATAATATCATTTAATTAATAATAAGTATAGGCCCAAACCAAAACCCAAGACCCGGATGCCTCCAAGCTTTAGGGAACTTTGGGTCTAGTTCCAAACTTTGTAGCCTGATTCAATTTTCACTGCAACAGATTCAGTAGCTCTGTTATTTGAAAGTGTCTTGTCTTTTCAGTTGGGCTTGGAGTTTATTTCTGTATTTACTTCTCATGTATTAATTTCTAGAATCTGGTAAACATTCTGAGCAAATGAGATCAAGGGCTGCCACTGCAGAGAGCTCATGAAAGTGTCCTGACATCTGCTACAACTAGAGCGAGGCAGGAAATACATTACCCCTCCCATGAAAAGCTTTCAAGATTTCAAAACATTTTCCCATCGTGAGTCAAGACAAAAAGTCAAGATCTTGAAAATGTTTGTGAATCAAAAATCTGGGAAAAAAATCCCAAATCCTCAGCTAAGGTCAATTAAAAATGGTTTGTTTTGATTTCAATCATTTTAGGGTTTTTTTAATTATTTGCTAAAAACAACCTGAAATTTCAAAACCAAAAAACCAGAACTCTTTGTTTCAAAAAAGTCAAAATGAGACATTTCTCTTTCCGTGGGCTACTCTCTCTTTCCATGCATCACTCGTTCATGTCCTCAGCAATGCAACTCAACTGGCCTTCTACATATTTCAGATCCACAGTCAAGTATCCTGTTGGAAGGGGTGCAAATCTGTAACAGGGCGACCGGACCTGTATATGCAGCATTGCCTTTCCCTCCTACTATTTATTAAGGTCCTGTAGTGGGGTGGGTCACCCGCTCCAGCCCTGAAAGGGTTACAGCCAGAGCTGGAAGAGGGCTGGGGCTGAAAGAAAACCTAGGCTGATTGGGGAAGGCAGCCACAGTTGGGCCCACGCCCCAATCAGGCCACAGCTGGCCCTATAAGAGGCTGTAGGCCAGGCACTCAGGCAGGCTCTCTCTAGCTGTGGAGAGAGATGGGCCTGGCTGCTTAGGAGCTCATAGGGTACCTAGAGTGGAGCAGGGCTGGGGAAGGCCAGAGGAGCTGGGGAGCTCCAGCCTGAGAAACCCCCAGGCTGCAGGCCTTGCTGAAGGCCCAGAGCAGGTACTGGGGTTGCAGAGGGCAGCCCAGGGTTAGGCAAAGGCAGCAGGTCCAAACCCCCCTTGCTGATGATGAGTGGTTGATAGACTGCAGTCTGCCCCAGGGAGTGGGGGCTAGATGGCGACCGGCAGTAGCTACTGAAGCGAGATGGGGGTAGAGGGTTGGGGGTTCCCCTGGGACCCAGAGAGTGGGGGGTACTGCCAGGGGGCAGCACCCAAGGTAAAGGGGCACTGGGGTCTGGGAGGGACACAGGGGCCAGCGGCAAGTGGGACATCAGCCAGCAGAGGATGCTCTGGAGAGCTAATTCCCAGGACCACCAGCCTTGCTTCAGGTCCCGATCCTGAAAGGTGCTGTGTAGCTCCCGAAATGTGCTGAGGACTCTCCTATCCCCCTGACTTCAGATTAGGCTCTAATGATCTCTCCTCATGTGGAAGCTGGGAGATGTTTTTAGTACCTGCATTTACCATAGGTTCTGCAAAACTATTGAGCAGCAGTAGCAGCAGTGGGGGAAAAAGGCTACTTACAAAGATGTTTATAGGAGTGTGACAGAGCACTGGGCAACAGTAGCTGTACCAGGACTTGGATCACCGAGTAAATCACCCCCAGAGTAAACCTGAGGGGCAAAGCTGTGCCGAATTGATAGATTGGGATGGGCTGGAGAGAGCTACAGGGCTGATTAACCCATTAGCCCAGAAAGTAGAAAAGCACAGGAAGGAAGTGCTTAAGGGAGAAGAGAGAGATGGACAGTCTTTTTTTACAGCCAGATGTCTCAGGGGGAAGATACTTTCTGTCTCCCCTCTCATTGGCTGAGCGCACAGAGGGGTGTATGCTATTGTAAATACAGAGCTGCACAAGTTTGTCAGGGTGGTGGAAAGAGCGCTGCAAATAAATTACCCAACGTGTTTGACCAGAAGAAGGTCCCTGAGCAGCTTGGAGCTAGAAAAGAGCCAGGAATGGGATGCAGCGGGACACTCAGAAATAACAGAGCCGCTGCTCACTCACCATTTACGAGCAGGGAGTAACCATCACCTTTTAGATGCTCTGGGGCTGAGTCAGA
>NW_020668211.1:0-1192 GCF_002925995.2 Terrapene triunguis | reverse complement strand
TGCAGTCAATCAGACAATGTTACAAAACAGACCGGGTATGGGACTTGTGGTGACTGAGAAGGGTGGTTCTGGTTCTCTTGCTTCAGCATCCATACCCTGTGCTCTAGAATATTTCATGTTTTTAAAGTCTGAAGAGTTATCTAACTCCTCATTAAGGAGTCATATGGCAGCCATTTCTGCCTCTCATTCTTTAGTTGATGGTGGATCACTGTACATAATATCATTAAGAAGTTTATGAAGGACTTACCTAGAGAGTATCCCCCTTTGCGAGAGATACTGTCCCTCCTCGGGATCTCGGTTGGGTTCTAGCTATTGCGATGGAACCACCCTTTGAACCTTTTGCTGAATGTTCTTTACATGATTTATCTATTAAAATGGCTTTTGTTGTTGCTAAAACATCTCCCAGAAAGGTGAGTGAGCCAAATGCTCTTATGGCTGATCCACTATTCATTATTGCCCATAAAGATAAGGTGGTTCTTCGGCTTGATCCCAGGTTTTTGCCAAAGGTGGCTTCTGATTTTCATGTCGATCAGTCCATTAATTTGCCATCCCCCCCCTCCAAACCACATCCTAACAATGTTGAATGGGCTTTACATGCTTTGGATACAAGGAGGGTCCTTGCTTATAATTTAGCCAGAACTGAAGGTTTTTGTAAATCATCCGGATTGTTTGTGTCTTATGCTAAAAAATCACATGGGCTATATGCTTTCTTTCCAGACCATTTCTGGATGGATTGAGCAATGTATTGTTGAATGTATTTCCTTAGCAGGGATCCCTATACCTGGAACAATACATCCACGTTTGACTAGAGTCATGGCAGCTTCTTTTGCTTGCCTTAAACAAGTCCCTGCTGTGGAGATTTGCAGAGCGGCTACCTGGAGTTCTGTTCACACTTTGACTAAGCATCAGGCATTGGACTTGTCATCTAGGGCAGATGCTGGATTTGAGAGAGCAGTGCCGCAGACTGTCCCCATGGCCGGGTAATTTTCAGCCCTGCTGATCAGTCTGTCCCAGAAGTGGGAACACACAGAGCCACTCAAAGAAGAAATGAAGGTTTACTTACTTGGAACAAGAGTTCTTCGAGATGGCTCTGCACGGTCACACTTCCCCTCGGTCAGAGCCTAGTCGCTCATTGTTCTCTGCTCTTGCCATGGAAGGGACTGAGGTGCTGGAGGGTGCTCCATCCCCTAGA
>NW_020668210.1:0-1192 GCF_002925995.2 Terrapene triunguis | reverse complement strand
TGCAGTCAATCAGACAATGTTACAAAACAGACCGGGTATGGGACTTGGGTGACTGAGAAGGGTGGTTCTGGTTCTCTTGCTTCAGCATCCATACCCTGTGCTCTAGAATATTTCATGTTTTTAAAGTCTGAAGAGTTATCTAACTCCTCATTAAGGATTCATATGGCAGCCATTTCTGCCTCTCATTCTTTAGTTGATGGTGGATCACTGTACATAATATCATTAAGAAGTTTATGAAGGACTTACCTAAAGAGTATCCTCCTTTGCGAGAGATACTGTCCCTCCTTGGGATCTCGGTTGGGTTCTAGCTATTGTGATGGAACCACCCTTTGAACCTTTTGCTGAGTGTTCTTTACATGATTTATCTATTAAAATGGCTTTTATTGTTGCTAAAACATCTCCCAGAAAGGTGAGTGAGCCAAATGCTCTTATGGCTGATCCACTATTCATTATTGCCCATAAAGATAAGGTGGTTCTTCGGCTTGATCCCAGGTTTTTGCCAAAGGTGGCTTCTGATTTTCATGCCGATCAGTCCATTAATTTGCCATTCCCCCCCTCCAAACCACATCCTAACAATGTTGAACGGGCTTTACATGCTTTGGATACAAGGAGGGTCCTTGCTTATAATTTAGACAGAACTGAAGGTTTTTGTAAATCATCCAGATTGTTTGTGTCTTATGCTAAAAAATCACATGGGATATATGCTTTCTTTCCAGACCATTTCTGGATGGATTGAGCAATGTATTGTTGAATGTATTTCCTTAGCAGGGATCCCTATACCTGGAACAATACATCCACGTTTTACTAGAGTCATGGCAGCTTCTTTTGCTTGCCTTAAACAAGTCCCTGCTGTGGAGATTTGCAGAGCTGCTACCTGGAGTTCTGTTCACACTTTGACTAAGCATCAGGCATTGGACTTGTCATCTAGGGCAGATGCTGGATTTGAGAGAGCAGTGCCGCAGACTGTCCCCATGGCCGGGTAATTTTCAGCCCTGCTGATCAGTCTGTCCCAGAAGTGGGAACACACAGAGCCACTCAAAGAAGAAATGAAGGTTTACTTACTTGGAACAAGAGTTCTTCGAGATGGCTCTGCACGGTCACACTTCCCCTCGGTCAGAGTCCTAGTCGCTCATTGTTCTCTGCTGTTGCCATGGAAGGGACTGAGGTGCTGGAGGGTGCTCCATCCCCTAGA
>NW_020668209.1:0-1025 GCF_002925995.2 Terrapene triunguis | reverse complement strand
AGTATCTAATGTGGTTTTCTAGTATCATTGCTACGTGTGGTAAAATGCATTATGTACTAACATGAAATCTAATGACCTTGCTCAGCTGATTACCAATATAAGAAGACATTTAAGTCTAGACTATTTATTATATTAATGGGGAAGTAATTAGTTACTGGCAGAGCTCTAGCCTCTCCTTCCCCCAACTCAGAAAGATAAGAAGAATCATCATCAACAATTGTTCTAGAGAATCAACAACTTCTTCAATCACTATTTAAGCTAAAGACTCGTTAAGAATGATTTAATTAATATCTCAGAAAATGAACTGAATAAGAGTTAAAAGACTAAATTTGAAGATGTTCTGAGAATCCCTCCAACAAAAACAAAAGGAAATATAACTGTCAAGAAAGACTTACAACCCTAACACATATACACATTAACAAACTACCTACCCCTAAGATGAAGAGGGTCCATGAATGTACAGAGCCAATGAAAGGGCAAGAGAGGTGTGGTTTTCTAAAATTGCACAGAAGAGACGAGTATAAAAACCTCAAAGTGAGCACCCTGAACATGCTCTGCTATCCTGCTCAAACTCAACTCATCCTCTCCCTCTCTACAAGCAAGCTGACACAGACAGAAGAGAGAAGACTCGTGAAGAAACCAGCCCAAGGAAACCTCCCCAAAACCAGCCCCTCACTGGAATGTTTCCCCCAGATCAGACTGCGGGAAAACTGGAAGATCCCCCCTTCTCTGTGGAGTATCAAGAAAGGTCCCTCACCCCCGTGCTGGGATGGTCGAGCCACAGAAGAATTTTGATGTCTCACATATAATCGCAGATGACAGTGAGGATGTGGATTCCTCCGCAAGTTCTGTGTAAACAGGTGCTATACACTCCAAAAAATGCTCCCAACTGTCTGAAAAGCAGAGCCCAGACAGCCTTGTGCTCCCTCCTCCAGCTCTCAGAGCACACTGAGCCACAGGGCCTACCCCACTTTGTGTCACAGGGCCACTGCTGACATCACAGAGGCAAGGTGGGCTGGGGCTGT
>NW_020668208.1:0-1321 GCF_002925995.2 Terrapene triunguis | reverse complement strand
AGGGAGGCAAGTGTCTTTATGAAGCATGCTTGCAAAGTCCCTTGGGGACTGCTTGGCCATCGGGGAATGTCAGCTGCTTGGCTTTGTGTGCACCAGCTTTAACCCCTGTCGTGACCAATGGCAAAGTGCAGGAGGACAAATCACAGGGGACGCACGGTGATGCTAACCAACCAGACTGCAGTGCCACCCCTGCAGGCTCTATTCCTGGAATCTGGGCTGGTTGTAACCAGTGGTGGATTTAGCGTTAGTGCGGCCCCTTGCGTAGCTTTATTTTTGGGTTTCCCTTTTGGGACCCAGCCAAGGAAAAGAATATTCTCTCTTATCTCCCCCTCCCATTTTTCATTCTCTTTTCTTCATCCTTTTCCTATATTATAAGTAATAGGAAGTAAATGAAAATAAAGTGAGGTACCTTTATTGGCGCAGGGGGTTACAGATTGCCAGGCGCTCGGACACTATAATGATTGGGGCCAGAGCTAAGTGCCGTAGAGTGTGTTCAGCTCTGTGTGCCTCATAAGGAAGATTTGGGGCACTGGGTGAAGAACCTGAACTCTTCCCAACACCCCTTGGGGATGAGGCCTGTCATTAGCACAGCCCCCTTTGACGAGGGAGTTCTGGGCCCCTCCTGCAGCTCGGCAGTAAGAGGGGGAATCAGAACGTGGTTTCAGAGCAAAGGATCTGGGGAACGTTGCCTGGCCAAACAGAGCCCTGCTGTGATGCCCCTCAGACTGATCCTGACCTCCCACCCACTCCATGAGCAATGAGAGCTGCTGTAGCACTGGAGATAGACCTCCCAGCCTGCATCCAAATTTCTATCATCACCAAGTTTGGGGGTAGCTGGATGTGGGGGAGGCAGCTGTTTGTATCCAATAGAGAGCAACAGCAGGCACTTGGAGGTGGGACTGGGTCATGACCATTTCCATGAGGAATGTGCATGGCCTTGCTAACCTGGCGTGAGCGTGTCTCATGTCTGAACAAGAAGAAAGACCCTCGGAGTAGTGCCTGAGGTATCCAGTGACTCTGCGAACCAGGCACTGTCATGGCTGTCTGTCTGTGGTGTAACCTTGTTCCTTACAACAGGAGGCTCTGTAGCACAGTAAAGAAGGAAACAATGTCTTTGCCGCTGATGGACTGTGTGACCAGAAATGTCTACTCATTCTCAGCTCCTCTGTTTGTGGGTGCTCCGCTTGCAATATGCCCAGGAGTGCCACCTTTGGAGCTTTTCTTGGGAGTCTTGTGTTATTTCCTGTCATTTTTGAAGCCGCAACTTCTGGAATCAAGAGACTGCACGGGAACCTCAGCTTTCAGTTTGCTTAAAAAAAGT
>NW_020668207.1:0-1406 GCF_002925995.2 Terrapene triunguis | reverse complement strand
CCCATGAGAGTCCCATTGACTTTCAGTGAGGTTTAGGCTCCTCAGTGTTTTGATCACTTTTGTAAATGAGAGTTAGGTTTCTAAGGCACAAAAGCGCTTTTGAAAATATTAACCTATATTTATGTAGGGATTCACCTTACTACTGAAATGCAGCCACCCCTGAGACACATGAGAAAAGTTACTAACAATTGCACCTCTAGAAAGACAGGAATTATAATATTAAAGAGTGTTACACACACAAAAAGATATTCTCATATGCTGAAAACTTCTAAGGCATCAAGTTTCCTTGATTTGTCATCTCTTTACCCACTAAAAATAGCCAACAGTCTTGTTTTGGTATTTTCTGAAGTTTTATTCCCCTAGTTTTGTTAATTTTGACTTTTTTTCACTCTTAGAACTCACTAAGGGCCCAATTTTGCTTCCATTGAAAGCTCCATTGACTTCAGTTTGAGCAGAATCAGAGCCTATGGTAGAAAACCCCTGGATAGAAACAAATCAGACCTCTATATTTAATTGCCCTAGGGATAGATTTCATAAGGGAATAGATGGCTTATAGAAGAGATATGAGACCCTTCACATCTAGGTCACTGCATCAAATCTAATGTAGGTTAATAGCCAGCAAAAGCCATTGCTATCTTCTGGCTGTGTGGTGGCTTATGTGAAATGATTTGGCATTCTTCATCTAATTCCTAAGGACAAACATCTGAACTGACACCTTTGTTGGCAATCTCAGCATACCGGCCAAGGGATGTAGGGACATGAAGACTCAACTACCTTCTCATGACTAGAGTTGGTAAGTCCAGAAAAAGTCTGAGGCATGGGGGAGTTTGCACTGTCTTTACTGTAAGGTAAACAGAGGGCATGAGTCTAGGGTGACCAGACGTCCCGATTTTTGCTTGTTTGTCCCGATGTTCGGTTGGGACACTGGACAAATAAACAATTTTGCCCTCCGCTCCGGCGCACAGGCGGAGCCCAGAGGGGCTCTCGCCCCCCCCCCGCCCCGACTCCGCCCCCGGCTTCCCCCATTGGATCCCTCCCCAAATCCCCGCCCCAGCCCCGCCCCCTCACTGCCCCATTGGATCCCGAGCTGGGCCTGGGAAGGAGACGCCCCTGTGCAGCAGCCTGGGCGCACGGGCCATGGCCGGCCGGGACCGGGAGCGCTGCAGTGCAGCGCGGAGGCTGCTCGAGCCCTGCAGCCCACGCGGCAGCGCGGTGGGTCTGGGAGCAGCACAGAGCGGGCAGGGCCCGGGTGGGCGGCGCGGCCCGGGGGCGTGGGCCGCCTGCCGGAGACACGCGGCGGAGAGGGGCTGCAGGGGCGAGACTTGTCCCAGGCGGGGCGGCTGGCGGACAGGGGCAAGGAGCTGGCTAGGGTCCACCGAACCGATAAACTTCCCCACCGCTGCCGG
>NW_020668206.1:0-2385 GCF_002925995.2 Terrapene triunguis | reverse complement strand
TTTCTTTATTTCACTGCATTGTTGTTTAGCCACCTCTGATTCATTTTCTCTTAGGTATCCATTCTAAGACCATGTTATTCAAGTCACTTTTTCTGGCAATATGTTCTGCACCTTGACATTTGTTTCTCTTCTTTTTCCTCAAGCATGCCTGTTACCTTGGCATTTGTTCCGTCCACATAATTCCTATCATTGCTTTCTCCATAATTCTCGGTATAGGCACATGTTTTTGTTTCATTTACTCAGTGAGAGACCATGTTGCTGGGCCATATGTCATCACTAGAAGGGCATGGTAGTTATAAACCTTTATCTATTGCCAAAACAGAAGATTGCTTTTTCTGTGTCTCATCTTCACAGGTGCACTAGAGTCATTCTGGTTTCTCTTTTAACTCCTTCAGTCAGAACATCTCACTTATTCAACGTATAATACACACAGCCAATATTCTTGGGTTTTTCTTTTCAGTTATGTACCCAAGCATCTTATCCTATCTTCAATATCACTATTGCACATCATCCATCCTACACTTTGTAGATCTCAGAGTTGATCTCTGCTATGCCGACATATTGTTTGAAAAAGATGGGCTTGCTGGCCCACTCACAGTCGATAATACTTCCTCTTTTCTTGCTCAGGTTTGGAAGTCTTCACTGAGATGTACCTTTCCTTCTGATTTAGTCATCTGCCTGTTCTTTTGTTGGCATTTTGTGGAGGTCTTTAGTAGCAGTTCTGCCACTGGGACACTGAGAAAAATTTAATTTTTGAAATTTTATTTTAATCCTTACATCTGTCTTTATCCCAATTTTTTGTGTAATTCGTAGCTGTTAATTTCAGATCATAGTGCATTCATCTGCAGGCAGCAAAAGCTATTCCAGTATCCCAAGTTGTATAGTTCAACTTTAATAGGCAACGGCAAAAAAGCACCAGCAATGGGACTTCAACAAGGCTTTGTTCAATGGCCTGGCGGCCACCGTGAGAAGCTGAAGGAGAGTTTTAAGACAGCCCTCTTGTGGGGCCTGACTTCAGTGGAGTTACTCCTGGTTTACATTGGTTTAAGAAAGAACAAAATTAGAGCTGATTTTTTTCATACAATCTTAACTGTATTCAGGGCATCAGCTTCTGAAGTGAACGGAAGTGTAATAGATTGCCCCTTTCCTAACGCATTAATTACCCCATACTGAAGTCAAGGTTATAGGAGCAGCATGTAAGATTTGTGCCCTGTGCCTTATGTTGATTTAAGAAGAGAGCACAGGCACACTACTTCAGTCAAGTTATACAGAAGTTTATCCGCACTACCCAACTTGAACTTCTGCTAAACTACAGAAGATATAAAAATACCAATAGGCAATTAGTTGATTGATTAATGATTATAAATACCTGTCAGAAACACAATGGATGGAATTTATAACTGCCCAGTAAAACCAATTATTTGTCATGATGTTTAAAAGGATACCCAGCCAGTACTATCACATAGTAAAGCGACTTAAAAAACTTCCCCCAATATTCATATGGGTGTCACAAGTCATTCTAAAACCACAGGTGAATAAAAGTGCTCTACCAGTAATCATAAAAATATAGGGCTGGACGGGACCTTGAGAGGTGACCTAGTTCATAAAACCCCTCCTTCCATGGTAAGCCAGGAAAAGTATACTTAAATCAATACTTCCAATTATTTTGCTCTATGCACAACTTCAATACCCTGTGCCAAGTAGCTGTATGGGATGTCGGAATCCTTTTCACTCCCCACATAAAAGCTATGTCTACACTACCGCCAGATCAACGCTCTGGCGATCGATGCACCGGGGGGTCGATTTAGCGGGTATAGTGAAGACCCACTAAATCGACTGCAGAGCACTCTCAGTTGACCTCGGTACTCCACCAGGAACAAGAAGAGTAAGGCAAGTCAACGGGACAGTATCTCCCGTCGACCTAGTGCAGTGTAGACACCGGAGCAAGTTGACCTAAACTCTGTCGACTCCAACTACATTATTCACGTAATTGGAGTTGCGTAACTTAAGTCGACTTACCTTGGTAGAGTAGACATAGCCAAAGTCTTGCAAACAACATAACCACACCTTTTCACTACCTCAGAGACTGCTCGTGGCAGAAGAAGGGACAGGATTCTGCCCAACTACTGTGTGTGTGTGTGTGTGTTAGCTGCAGGTTTTTTATGAACGGTCTTAAGAAGGGAACCTCAGGGCTGAAATTCTCATTTGTTATACTTTCTTTGGGTACAATATCTTATTTGGATTTCTTTGACGATCAAAAGCAGCAAAGAGTCCTGTGGCACCTTATAGACTAACAGACGTATTGGAGCATGAGCTTTCGTGGGTGAATACCCACTTCGTCGGATGCATGTGAATACCCATGCATCCTACGAAGTGGGTATTCAC
>NW_020668205.1:0-1396 GCF_002925995.2 Terrapene triunguis | reverse complement strand
TCAGTGGAAGCCCACATCAGCCTTTCCATGTTTTCTGCCTAGGACTGCTGTCAGGCTGATCAGTTGCTTTGTCCGAATATTGGCACAACCTTTGCACTCTTCCAGTCTTCTGGGATGTCCTCAGTATTCCAATCTGTATTAAAAATTAACATCAGCAGGGCAGACATCTTCTTAGCCTAAAATTGTAGGACTCTTGGATGCAAATGATCTGGCACTGCTGATTTAAAAATATTCACCCCAATAGAACAGTATTGATTACTATGCGCTTGAATGAGCTTGCACAGGAAAACGATAAAAGACAGAAATGATCACTCTATATCTGACCTCTCAGTCCTCCTCCACAAAGGAAACCTGGACAACGCTTTCAAAAGACAAGCCTGGGAGCTTAAATTCATAATTTTACTAGACACTAAAAATCATGGACTGAACGGAGACACTGGATTTATGATTTATTACAACAATCTGTAACCCATTAACCCCCCTTGTTGTCCTATGACTACAGGTGTGTTAATGGGCCACTTCATCTTGAATTGTCCCTTAGATTATGTGCTAACTACTTACACTAACCTATCTGAGCTTGTATTTAGCTGTGACACTCCAAGTACCTTTCCCAGTCCTAAGGAAGAGCTTTGTGTAACTCAAAAGCTTGTCTCTCTCAACAACTGGGATTTGCTCTCTGGAGTCTCTCAGCTGTCAGTAGGCAGCTAGTCATGTTTCTCCTCAGCTGTCTTCTCTCCAGACTGAACCTGCTCCAGTTCTTAATCTTTCCTCTTAGGTCTCTTCTTCTTCTTCTTTCCTTTATGCCACTTTTCCTGGCGAGGGTCATGGTGGCAGCATGGAGAAAAGGGAGGACCAGACCTCCTTTTCCTCCACAACAGGTACCAGCTCCTCCTGGGGGATTCCCCAGCATTCCCAGGCCAACCGGGAGATATAATCCCTCCAGCATGTCCTGGGTCGGCCTCGGGCCTCCGCCCAGTGGGACGTGCCCAGTATAGTTCTAACAGAAGCCTCCCGGGGGGCATACTTAGCAGGTGCCCCAAACCTCCTCAACTGTCTCCTCTCGATCCAGAGGAGTAGCAGCTCTACTCCGAGGCCTTCCCGAATAGCTGAGCTCCTCACCCTGTCTCGGAGAGCACGCCCAGCCACCCTGCGGAGAAACCTCATTTCTACCGCTTGTACCCGGAATCTCGTCCTTTTGCTCATTACCCAAAGTTCATGACCACAGGTGAGGATGTGGATGTAAAGCGACCTGTAAACCGAGAGCTTCATCCGAGAACTCGGCTCCCACTTCACCACCACGGATTGGTACATCGCCCACATCACTGCCGCCGCCACTCCAATCCACCTGGTCATAGATTCATAGATTCTAGGACTGGAAGGGACCTCGAGAGGTCAT
>NW_020668204.1:0-2272 GCF_002925995.2 Terrapene triunguis | reverse complement strand
ATAAAATACATGTCTTTAGAAACAGAGCTGAATTATTAACCTCCAGTGTCATCCATCTGGCAATAACATTTTGAATGGCAAGTGGCTGGGAAATTTCTGCAACTAACAATGGATTGGGTGACATAGGACTAAGCACAGTTGCATGTTTTTATTTTTATTTTTTGTATTTTGTATTGTATTAATCCATCAACAATTTTCCATAGAATTCTCAACTTTTGTATCAGACTTTACAAACAGCTGTGTTCGCTGATTAGGAAGAAAACTCAGTTTAAAATTACCATTCCACTGAATGCTCCCTACTATATTTTATTTTGCAGCTCTCAGTGCTTTTTAGATAATGATGATGTACACGTTTTCCTGTTAAATCATGATGTCTTATTAAGGGGTAATAAGAGTTAAAATTGCAAGTTTGACATTGAAATCATTGATCACTAAATAAGTCATCCTGTCTTATTGTCTCAGGTTATTTCCCCTTTGTCCTGTTCAGTAACTGATGCCATATAATTTCATACCATACAATGGCTGCTCTTATAAACTGCACAACTCTGATTTTAGCAAAAAAATAAATAAATTGAGATTTATTTTATGCACTGCAAATAGGTGGAGCTAGAAAACTGGAACAAGCATTTAGTATAGTTCTGAATATCAAAATAAATGTGATTTTGATAAGCTGAGGTCAGGGGAGCTCTAGGAAACGTGGGGGCAACTCTAATTTGCAGTTCTATCCTAAAAGGTGACTTTGTTAAAACAAGCATAATGGGTGTGACACACTGTACCTCAAAATAGCACCCTGTTACCCCCATAATCACCACTTGTACACGGTTATGATATTGTGTACAAAGGATGCCTTGGAAGGTATCATCTGAGCGGTATCGTTGTTCTGTCAAAAAAGGCATATCATCATTGTATACGGAGTTATGGAATTTTGTTATATGGCTATTATTGAAATATGTTGTGAGTCTGGGGGTCGCCCACTGTTAGTTCTCCAGTGGCAACAAAGGAGGTGACCCACACCCAGGCGGGTGTTAAACAACCACCAGCAGCAATTGACTAGCAGAGGAATTGTAAACAAGAGATTTACATTTCAATAAGAAATAGTTATGCAAGCACCACAGAATGAGGATTGCTTAGCTCTGTGACTCAGCAAGGCCCACCAAGACCTATTTGGGCCAGTATTTTTCCAGGAACATGAACTGAGAGTATAAAATAAGTGCCAGTGGCATCATGAGACCACTTTTCTCCTCCCATACCTATTCTGAAGGCAACAAGAATGGTGGGAAGACAAAGAATTTGAACTGGGGAGATTGGTCCCAGGCTGAGAAGGGAATTCAGCCTGTGTACTAAAAACTGTAACTTGCCTGCAACATTCAGTGGGGTGAGAAAAGCTGTTTGATTAAAATCTTACTGAGTCCGATAAAGTTTAGAATTTAGAATCCGTATTTATTCTTGTTTCTTATGTAACTATCTCTGACATTTATGCCTACCACTTATAATCCCTTAAAATAACTAGAAAAAGATAGATTTTAATGCTCAATCATAACCAGTGAGTTTGAAATCTGAGCAGATTCCCCAAACACTTTTGACAAAGACTGGTGCATATCCACTAACTACCCTTTGACGAAATAGTGAACTAATTAATGATCTTGCATTGTTCAAGAGAAGGTCTTGAGCAGTTTATGATGGCATGTTTCTGGGGGTGCAAGGCCGGGGGGATTTGCTGGTGTTTCCTTCTGTATAGTTTATGAGAGGCTGTGAGATCCTGCATGTAACTTTGGGTGTGCATTCACATGCTAATGGCTGTGTGAGAGAGAAGCCTGAAGGGTCTGCTTGTCACTAGCAAAGCAGTTTAAGAGCTACCCTGATACAGAGAGTAAAGGTAGGGTTACCATTCGTCCGGATTTACCCGGACATGTCCTCCTTTTTGTGCTAAAAATAGCGTCCGGGGGGAATTTGTAAACCACTCAAAATGTCCGGGATTTCCCCCCTCCCCCGGCAGAGCAGAGCGAGCGGCTGGGAGGGCTGCAGGAAAGTCCCGGGCTGGACTCCGGAGCAGCTGTAGAGGAGCTCCTCCCCCCCTCCCTCCCTCCCTGCATTCTGAGCCGGCAGCTCCTCCTCCCCGGCAGCCCCGCGCCCCGCTCCAGCAGCACTGTGTAGGGCCAGGGACCGGGTTGTGTGTTGTGCTGGGGAGCGCAGCCACGTGTCCGGCTCGCACAGAGCCCAACACCCTGTTCTGAGCAGCAGGGTAAGGGGGGCAGGAGAAGGGGCAGGGAGG
>NW_020668203.1:0-1603 GCF_002925995.2 Terrapene triunguis | reverse complement strand
TGTCAGTATATCAGCTTGGATATAGTAACTTATTGTCTTGAACCCAACATACCATTTCTTAATATCCTCAGGGTATTGCATCGCAACTCTGCCCATTCTCTCCTGTTTTCCCATGCCCCAGTTGGCACACCCTTTATCACAGACTTTCACAGTTCAACTGTGCCCTGCAATCCCTTAATTTTCATAAATAAACATCATGCAATGTTACTGTTCTCCGCAGCTATCTTTTCCAGTTTCTCAAGCTGAGCCAGGAGATCTGGGGTCTATTCCTGTCTTTGCCGCTGACTCATTAGGTGACCTTGGGAACCATCCCGTGCTTCTGTTTCACCATCTCCAAACTGGAGACAATAGTTAAGGGCCTAGTCATCACTTCCAGCCTTCAGAAAAGGAAACTAAACCCTTATTCAACTCTTCTCAGTGGCGCTGGAACCAGGGAGGCCAGGGGGGCCATAGCCAGCCCACTTTTTGAAAGTGAAAGAGCCAGGCCCATCCACTTTTCACTGGGGCGGACACTGCCCCCTTCCCCTCCTCTTCCCGCCGAGCTCCCCCCCCCTCCCGCCGGCCAGGTCAGCATGGAGCCTGGCCAGGGAGCCTGGGCAGTTGTGGGAACCTTCGCGGACCCTCCACCTGCCCACAGTGTGTGTGGCGGGGGAGGGACTGAGAGCAGCTTCCGGCCCATGTCCCCACCTTCTGGGCTCCCCACCCGGCAAAGGGGAGGTGGAGGGTCCCCGACTCTGTGCCAGCTCCCCACAGCTGTCTGTGCGGCTCTCCCCAACCTGGCTCCAGCCAGGGTGGGGGGCATCGGAGCTGCAGTCCAGCCATGGGCAGCCGTGAGGAGCTGGGGACCATCCACCTGCCCTGGGTGAGGGACATGGGGGGGAGGAACATGGGCCGGGGGCTGCTCTCTGCAGGTCCTCTGCACCGCGGCAGGTGGAGGGTCCACTGCAGCTCCCCACAGCTGCCCGTGCGGCTCCAAGGCCCCTCCTGCCCCCCGGCCAGAGCCAGGTCGGGGAGAGCCACGTGGGCAGATGTGGTAAATCTGAATCCCTCCACCTGCCCTGGATGGGGGGACCGGGGGGCAGGGACACAGGCAGGGGGCTGATTTCAGTCCCCGCCCTTCCCGGGGAGGGGGGGCAGGCTTCCCAGCCCCACTCTGGCTCCCGACTTGGCCGAGGCCGGGCTCTTCAGGGGAAGACGAGGGGCAGGGCATGGGCCTTTGGGGGAAGGGGAGAGGCCTCGGTGGTGGGGGCATGGCCTCGGGGGCAGGGCTCCCATGCTCCCCCTCCCAGTTTTGGGAGGGCTCCAACGCCCTTGACTCCTCTAGGAAGCTTTGAGTGTTACTGTTTTGTTTTCCAGTGTTCTGCTATTCTCCAGCACTTGCTTTCTGTTCCACCAACTGCTGCTAAATATATATTGTTAACAACACACTGGTACGCTGAGGTGCATAAAGGCAGGCGTTTTAACAATTGCCATCCCCTTGGGAATGTTTTGAAAAATCAGCTATTGCACATGGTATTTAATTCAGCAAGCTTAAGTGCTCTAACCTTTCTGACGCAAAGTGTCGAGCAGGCAGGAAAGAGAAGGTGTTTGAAATAATAACGTG
>NW_020668202.1:0-4617 GCF_002925995.2 Terrapene triunguis | reverse complement strand
GTTTCAACTATGTTGGATGTCAGCATACGTTTTTGGTAGTCCATCACTGACAGTGATGGCAATCTTGTTGCAGTTCTCATCTATGGCTATGCATATGACTCCGAAGTCCAAATCCTGATGCACAGAGTTGGCTGCACTGAGGGCATGCAAAGTCTGTATCTATGATGTTTGATGATGCAGCCCTGTGGCACCTTTCACATGCAACCTGGAGATGATTTCATCGATCCTGCTCAAATCTGTTATATGCTGGTCTTGTCAGAGACCGCCAGTGAGTCCTGGTCTGAGCCATTTGCTCGAATTCTTTGAGATTGATGCCACCCCACTGGCAGGGTGACCAGATAGCAAGTGTAAACATCGGGACAGGGGGTGAGGGGTGGGGGGGTAATAGGTGCCTATATAAGAAGAAGCCCCCAAAATTGGGATTGTCCCTATAAAATCGGGACATCTGGTCACCCTATCCACTGGAGACTGCTCTTTGGGTTATCTTTGAAATGCTTATAAGGACCACCCTTCTTTCTTCTGTCCTGACTCAGCTCCCCATACAAGATCTGTTTTGGGAGACGGTGGTCTTCCATTCCGATGACATGTCCAGTCCACCTAAATTGTGGTCTCAGTAGCATTTCCTCAATGCTGGTTGTGTTTGCTCTCTCAAGGACTTTAATATTGGTCACTCTGTCCTGCCAGCAAAAGTTTATTACTGGGCGGAGGGAACACGTGAAATTGCTGAAGATGTTCAATGTGATGTCTATAAAGAATCCACATCTCAGATCCATACATGAGAGATGTTAGAACCACTGCACTATAGATCTTCAATTTGGTGGAGAGACGAATGTTATGTTGGTTAAGGACTTTTGTTCAGAGATGGCCAAGGGCCTGGCTGGCTTTACTAATTCTGAAGACAATTTCCTTATCAAGGGAAACGTCACTCGAGATGGTGCTGCCCAAATACTTGAACTAATCCACATTTTTCAGCTGTGTGCCTTGGATCAAGATGGGTGGTGTTGGGGCACTAGAATGAGGTGCTGATTGGAACAAGACCTCTGTCTTCCTGAGACTGATGGTGAGGCCAAAGAGCTGGGATGCTTCAGGAAATCTATCAATGATGACCTGAAGGTCATCATGTCTATGGGCCATCAAGGAGCAATCATCTGCAAAAAGTGCCTCGATGAGAAGTCTCTCCAGTGTCTTGGTTTTAGCACTGAGTCTTTGAAAATCAAAGAGGGAGCCATCGAGTTGGTAGCAGATGTACATCCCCTGATCCAAGTCCCTTGTGGGATGGCTGAGGATATAGGGAAAGAAGAAGTTGAACAGCACTGGAGAAAGTATGCAGCCTTGCTTCCTCCATTTCAAATGTGTTAGGAGAGTTACTACTGGAAAGTACTTGCACTGTCATGTGGTCATGGAACAGATGGATGATTTGTATGAACCTTCTTGGGCAGCAAGTTTATCTGTTGACCCTATCAAAAGCTTTGGTCATGTCAACGAAAACTGCATACAGGTCCATGTTCTGTTCTAAATATTTTTCCTGGACCTGCCTTACAACAAAGGTCATGTCCGCAGTACTTCGACCTGGTCTGAAACCACACTGCATTTCTGGCAGATTCTCCTAAGATATGTTTCCAATGAATCTGTTCAGTAGAATGCAAGCTAGTATTTTCCATGCTGTACAGAGGAGACAAATGCCTCTGTAGTTTCTGCAGTCAGCTTTGCTGCCTTTGTTTTTGAACAGTGAAACAATAATAGCATCTTTGAAGTCCTGTGGCATTTCTTTTTCCTCCCAAATGCTACTCAAGATGTTTTGAAACACCTCAATAGCCTTTGGGCTTGCTACTTAGTACAATTCTGCTGGAATACCATACTTTCCGGATGTTTGGCTACAGTTCAATTGTTTGATGGTTTTCATGACTTCCTCAACTGATGGAGGGAGGTTGAGATCCTCTTTGATGGGTTTCTCGGGTAATTGGTCAAGGACATGCCAATTGACTGTGGATAGACTATTGAGTAGACTATTCAAGGGTTCAGCCCATCTCTGCATGATTCACTCCTTGTCTTCAATGAGGGTTATGCCATCTGCTGACTTCAGGGGACCTGTGCCAGATTTGAGAGAGTCAAGGAGCATTTTTTTTGTTTGTATCCACATAATGCTGAACTTCAGTAGTTTTCCTCTCCCACCACTTATCCTGCATTCTCCTCAGTTCAGACTGGGCCTAGCTCTGTAGTAGGTACTTCAATCTATCTTTCTTTGAGATGGAAGTGAGTTTATTTTATTTTGACATTTAACAAATGCTTTCCGCCTGTAACTTAGGAGTTTGGAAATGCCCTTGTTGTTCTCATTGAACCAATCCTGGTGTACCCTTTTCTTTGGCTGGGTCAATAATCACATATTCAAACTGGTTCCATTTTCCTGTTAGGTTGCCAGTGATTGGCAGGAATGAAAAAAGCTTGTCATCAAGTGACTGTTGAAACTGCACCTGATAGTTAATTGATTAAGCTTTGCTATGTTGAAGTTTGTCTTTTGAGCTTGGAGCGCTTGAGCTGTGAAGGGACTATATGCAGGTTGAGTACTGCTCTTACCAATCTGTGGTCTAGCCAGCATTCTGCGCCACGCATGGCTCTGGTAATTTTGATGTTGCAGATGTCTCATTGGCAGGTGATAACATAGTTGTTGAGGTGCCATTGTTTGGACCATGGGTGCAGCCATGTCTTTTTATATTCATCATTTTGCCTAATGAAGGTGTTAGTGATGAGCAGACTAAGTTCTGCACATTTACAAAAGAATAGGAGTCTGTTGCTGTTCATCTTTCCCACTCCATGTCACCCTATCACACCTATCCAGTCACTGCTGTCTCTACCAACTCTAGCGTTGAAGTCTCCCAGCAGGATGACCTTGTCATATGCAGGGGTTGATCTGAGGCTGGAGTCCAGGTCAGAATAGAACTGCTCCTTGCTTTCTTCTGTGCTGGTCAGTGTAAGTGCATCGGCACTGATGTCACTGACATGCCGAAAAGGATTCAGGGGAAATCGA
The DNA here is from genome assembly GCF_002925995.2 of Terrapene triunguis. Lineage (NCBI taxonomy): Eukaryota > Metazoa > Chordata > Testudines > Emydidae > Terrapene > Terrapene triunguis. The sequence goes on along the minus strand of NW_020668202.1, from coordinate 1,592 downwards.
AGTTTCATGAGCCATTCATTCAGGCCAACAGTGAGGTCGGGAAGTTGTTTCAGGAGAGATACTCTTATTTCAAATCCAACTCCATGGATCCTGTCTTAATCCTCTGCTTTTCCTTTCCAAAAGAAAGTTTAGTCACCTCCTAGCACACTGATGGAACCTTCTCCAGAGCAGTCTAGTCTCACTTAGTACTGCAATATTAATATTGTAGTGGGCAAGTTCTACAGACACAAGAGCTGTTCTTCTCTCAGGCCTTCGTGCGTCCATAAGGGTGCAGACATTCCATGCTCCTAGAATGAGACTTTTCTTCTTTATTGTTTTTTGACTGCTGCAGGATGGTCTGTCAGCTGCAGTAGTCTGGCCAGATGTTATGGGGCACCTTTTCTATCCCCTTTCCCTTAAAAAGGGTGAGCAGTGCTATCCTAAAAAGGATTGTTCAGTTGCCTGGGATGGCACCTGGGAATGGCTGCTAGTCCCAAGCTGCCTACATGCAGGATTGTGGCTACGACTTCCAGTGGTCATCTCCACCTGTCGCTTTGCTGCACCCCCACCGCCACAGGACTGGGATTAATGATATAATGTTAATGGGATGAGATTTGTTAGGAAACCCATGTGGAAACTTTTGAGTGAGAAAGCAATTGCACAGCAGTCCCAATCTCTCAGATGTGGAAGTCAGATTCTAAAAGCATGAAGGATTGTTACGGCTGGGGACATTCTTAGCTTCAGTAGGTGACCTGGACATGTTCAGTGCCTTGTCATGCTCTCCGCGCCCCACAGCACGTTGCTGAACTGCCTTCATGTCCGTTAAATCACAAGTTGATTTCCTCCATCCAGGCCACCGGAACAGTCTTCATATGCTAGAGAAAGACAAGTTCCCTATCTCGCTGAGAGTAAAAGACCCATCGGCTACCCTACCTGGTTTAGCCCTCTCATTGAAATGGTTTACTGGGATGTAGCCACTGTTGCCTGAAAACAGCTACTTGGAGCCACAGATAAGAGTTGGGCATAGGCAGGGACCAAAGGGAATGAACTACCGCCTAAGGAGCATGACACATTCCTCCAGCAGAGGATGTCAAAATACAGATATAAAAAAAATGCCACCCACCTACATCAATGGGTGGGACAAACTGATGGGCCAGCAGTGAAATGGGGACAGTCCCAGTAGCAAGGGAGGGAAGCACTGGCCAAGGGACAATAGATGAGACTCCCGGCACCCATTGGATAGCTGGGAGGAGAGGGGTGCTCATTGGCCAGTATTCACCAGCTCCTAAAATTTAGCCCGGAACAGGATCCATGTGGATCCTCTTTCAGCTCTGTTCCAGCAGCCCACCCTATCCACCCAAACTAGGAATGGGAAACTGGCCAGACAGATGCTATGGGTCTAGCCCAGGGGTCGGCAACGTTTGGCACGCTGCTCACCAGGGTAAGTACCCTAGCGGGCCGGGCCAGTTTTATTTACCTGCTGACGTGGCAGGTTCGGCCGATCGCGGCCCCCACTGTCCGCGGTTCGCCGTCCCGGGCCAATGGGGGCAGCGAGAAGCCGCGGCCAGCACATCACTCGCCCGCGCCGCTTCCCGCTGCCCCCATTGGCCCGG
>NW_020668201.1:0-1287 GCF_002925995.2 Terrapene triunguis | reverse complement strand
AATTGTGCCGGAATTACAAGAATAGAAGGTTTGTTCATAATAAGACAGGCAGATAGAATTTTGAAGCTATGAAATTTCTTGGCAAAAGGGACATTGTCAAATAATTAAGACCCTGATTTTAAAGCTAAGGTACCTACCTTCGGTTTATTTATTATTAGGCTCGGCAGAATACACTTTTTATTTTTATAATTTCAACAGATTTGTTTATTTGTTGTGCTAGATAGCAGAGCAGGCCCATGGACACAGTGATGTAGAGAAAAGAGGGAAAAGAGAGTGGAAACTGGCCTTTTTTGTGCTTGTGTTTGGTGAAAAACGCAACTGGTGGCTGGATTTTTGTTCTTCAGTAGTGAAGAAAACACAAATCTTAAATAGCAGGAAGTAGTTGCCCCTCATTCCAGTCAGATCCCGGGTTGCAGTCAAAACATCACACACTGACTTCCTAGCTGGCCTCCTTTTCCTGCTATTTCCTCCATCCCTTAAAACAAACAGGAATTGCCACACACAGGCCAAAGAGCCATCTGTCTATCCCAATAGTCAGTCTCCTGTAGGAACCAAGAGGAAAGTGTTTAAAAAAAAAAAAAAATCTCCCTTCCTGTTTTCTGTTCTTCATTTTTTCTCCCCCACCCACCACCAATGAGAGGAATGTGTATCCTTGCACCAACTTGCATAATACAGTAACCCCACTGTGTCAGCTATTCCCATGCAAGGGAACCTAGATACTACAATGATGAGGGCCCTAGAAATACCTCTTCTGATTCCCTTTTGTTAGTAAGGCTATGTCTACACTACCACTTTTGTCTGTATAATTTATGTCGCCATCAGGGATGTGAGAAAACCACACACCCAAGCGACATAAGTTCCATGGACAGAAGCGCCGATGTGGACAGCGCTGTCGGTGGGAGAGCTCTCTCTCAGCTGCATAGAGCAGCTATCCAAGCGATCGAACAGCTGCAACGGTACAGCTATGCCGCTGTAACCTCGCTAGTGTAGATATGGCTGTACTTTGGTGCCCATGCTGTCCTGTCTCCTTACCTCAGTCACAGATAGTGCCTCTTGCGTGTATTCTAGTGATCACAAATTGCTGTGCTTCTCGAAGCCCTCCTCCAGAAGCATCAAACGTGAACGCTTTCCCAATGTCCACAGCACGACACAGGTTGCATGTTTTACAATAAGTCCAAATACTCCGCAGTTGCCATCTGCATAAGTGTCTGTGCTTCCCTCCTGCCACCCCGCCTCCTATGTTAGCAGCACGTTTCTGATTTACGGTTCACCGTTGGCCCCGCTGCA
>NW_020668200.1:0-1149 GCF_002925995.2 Terrapene triunguis | reverse complement strand
AGAGACAGCAGCAAAAGGGTTAAATTAACCTAACCCGCCTGGTGTCTCCCCTGCTTCCCTTCACATCCTGCCCTGTCCGTGCCTGACCCCGGGCCAGCTGGGCTGCTGGGACCCTGCGTCCCCTCCCCTCCCCACTACACTCGGGGAAGGGGGCACCTGAGCCCGATGCTGCCTGGCCCCTTGGCTGGGGGTGCCCCCCGGGGTGATGAGCAGCATCCCGGGGCTGGTGCTCGTAGCTGGGCAGAGAAGTTCTCGGTCTGGGTGAGTCTCCCTGTCCTCTTCCCCGTGGAGCAGCCCTGGGGGCTGGGGCTCTACTAGTGACACTGACAGTGCTGAGAACCCACCTGGTTCATTGCATGGAGCCCCCGCATGAGCAGAGATCCCCACACTGGGACATCCTCTTCCAAGGAAGGCTGTAAGAATTGGAGCTGGAACCTGTTCTCTGAGTCCCACTCCCATCTCTCACCCCTTTTCCAGCTCTCTCTCTCCTGTCCCTTCCAGTTCAGCCCATGGTGAAAGTTTGAGGTTCCAGACCCACCCTCACCTGCTGGTTTGCTCTGTGTCGGGGTTTTACCCCTCGGGGATCGAGATCAAGTGGCTGAAGAACGGGCAGGAGCAGACGGCCAGGGTGGTGTCCACGGAGCTGCTCCAGAACGGAGACTGGACCTTCCAGATCCTGGTGATGCTGGAGATGAGCCCCCGGCGCAGGGACGTCTACACCTGCCAGGTGTCGCACATCAGCCTGCGGGGCCCCCTCACCGTACACTGGGGTAAGAGCCTCTGACTGTGGAGCCTTCAGGGGATGGGCCTGGGTCAGAGCCCCTGGGGGCAGAGAGCAGGGACATTATTACAAAGGTAAAGAGAGGCTGGGCTCAGCCCAAACCACCTGTGCTCCTGTTTTCACAGTGGCGTAGCCTGACTCCGCCAGGAGCAATATGCTGGCTGGGGTCGGGGGCTCCGTGCTCGGGCTGATCTTCCTGGTGCCCGGATTTCTCACCTACCCGAAGACTAATAAAGGTGAATGGCTCTGGGATGGGGCCAGCGGCCCAGGAAATGAGTCCCCAGTGGGGCCATGATGCAGTGGCACTGGAGGGTTTCACTAGAATTTTGATTCACCACAATTTACTTTAGCTTCCCCTTCTGGCACAA
>NW_020668199.1:0-1421 GCF_002925995.2 Terrapene triunguis | reverse complement strand
GAGCCATGAGATGTTTAGCTTTGTCTGTCCCAAGTGTGGGGAGGCACATCCCACCCCGGGTCCCACACAGGTGTCTCTGTCCAGATGGCACGAAGGCCATGTGGGCCCATCAGCTTTGGTGCCCCCTTGCCCCCCAACATTCAGAAGTCACGAGTCAGGCCTCAAAAGCATGAGATTTGCTTTAAAAAAATCACAAGATTTTAATATTTATTTGCATTCTGTGTTTGGGAGGCGCGAGGGCTGGGGCTTCTCCTCCACGCCGAGGGTGGGCCCCTTAAATAACGAAAGCCAAGATTCTTCATTACTGATCCCATTCCAACTCCCCCACCCACCCAGTGCTGGGCTCACCATGCAATGATGGGCGTTGGCAACGCTGGCCATTTAACGGTTAAAGTGTGCCAGGGCGTTGGTCTACCCTGGCACTAGAAGGGCAGCAGGAAGAGCAGCGGCCCCACAATTGAGCTGCCTTGAAAATTTGTGTGTGTGTGTGTGGTTTTTTTCATCCCCTCCCGTCCACTTTCCAGGGCAAATGAGAAAAGGACAAAAGGCAGAGAAATGTGGGAGGGAGGGATAATTTTTCAAAGGCTTTTTTTTAATTGCTCATCAAAAACCTGAAATGTTTAGAGAGAAGCAAATTTTTTCTACAACACTGTCAAGAAAAAGGCCAATTTACCAACAAAAAAGCTCAGGCTTTAGTTTAAAGAGGAGCAAAAGAAGCAGGGCTGAAATAGGTACAGAATATAATGAAAGGGGGGTGGGTGCTCCTATTTGCCCCCCCTTCACCTGCCCCAGTGTTGCAAGAACAATGGGACGCTCTGTGAAAGCAAATGTCAAGGGAAGTTACATAATTAGCCAGGGGAACTCACTGCCACTAGATGTCACGGATGTTGCGAGCCTGGCAGGATTCAGACAAGGATGGTGGGGGGAGGGGCAAGGGTGTTAGGACAGAATTTAGAAAATAGGGCACAAGGCCACTGCTGACTGTCAGGATGAGGGGGATATGTCCCCCCGACTGGTTATGTCATCATTAGCCACTAGGAGGGGGTTCTTGCACCTTCCTCTGAAGTAGCTGGTTCTGGGGTGGCTGGCCCCATTGATCTGACTGGGGAAAGGAGGCAGCAGGGAGAGGGCGGGATACTGGGCTAGATGGGTCCTGTGACACTAGCAGACCAGGTGCCAGCTCATGCCCAGGCCCTTAGGCCTCACTGAACGCTGACAAATGCAGAGCTTGACCCAGCCTGTGTGTTAGCCGTGTTAAAACAGCTGCTGATCAGCATGTGTGGAGTGTTTCGACTTGTGGAATTGCTTGCAGGGTTGATCTCTCCCATAACCTCTGTAGCCCGTGGTATAAAGTTAGAATGAGTGTTTGCATCATAAACCTCTGTAACTGCTCTACACTACTGAGTTTGCAAGGCAGCTTA
>NW_020668198.1:0-1037 GCF_002925995.2 Terrapene triunguis | reverse complement strand
ACCCCAGAGCCCCCAGAAAACAGCAGAGAAGAGACTCAGCCAGGCCCGGCACAGGGCAGGCAGCCTACAGGGCCCTGAGCTGCCAAGGCCACGGGTTGCAGGAGCACAATCACTACGCTCCATCCCCCTTGGGGCTGCCGAGAGCCAGTCAGGCCCGAACAGGCCGTGACACCCCCCAGGCGGTGTCGTGGGCCCCTCCCCTGGCTACAGATCAAAAGGGCCCCTCTCCCCCGCAGCCTAGCTGCTCCCCAGCCTCCGCGGGGCCCTGTCTGTCGAGCAGCCCCAGCCCCACGGTCCTGGGAGGAGGCTCACAGGTGATGGAGGTGGGGAAATCCCCTGGGTCCCATCTACAGCTTCTGCTGCCGGGGCTAGGGACCAATCCCGCCTGCAGTGCCACGGCCGTGTCCAGTCCCAAGCAATGGAGCTCCCACCTGCCCAGGATGAGCGCTCCGCCTGGGTCCCGCCGGCTCACACCGCACCTCCCCCAGAGCAGGGCTATGCTGTGCTCCCCCTGCCCCGTCATCTCTCCTTCAACATGGCTCAGCTCCCAGCCCCCTCGCCTCCGGCTCGGCGGCTGCCCCTACCCCAGCCGTAGGCAAGGAAGGAGAGTGAGGAGGAACAAGTGCTGCCCTCACCCAAGCCAAGTCCAAGGGGTCGCGAGGGAGGGGCTGCTCCAAGGTCGCTGCCAATGGCGCTGGGCTGCGGGTGTGGGGACAGGCCCAGAACATGGCTGGGATTGGCAGACCCAGGCTGGAAACGAGAGTGGAGACAGGGCTGTGGAAAGCCAGCGGGGCTGGGCTGGCGTCCGTCTCACACGCACTCAGTGTGTTCGAGGAGCCCAGTGGCCCCATCCTCAACCCCCCCCCAAACAGGGAGCCTCGTGCTCCCCAGGGAGCCCCGCCCCACTCACCCCCTGGCTCCCTTGGAAGGCGATGACAGGTTGGGCTGAGCCCTGCAAACAGAACAAGAGGGACAGTTAGCGGCTGCACCGTCCAGACCCCTGTGACTCAGGCGCCCCCACACAGCCGGGTCACACC
>NW_020668197.1:0-1431 GCF_002925995.2 Terrapene triunguis | reverse complement strand
TTGTGTTATGAGGAGTAAATAACACTTCCTTATTTACTTTCTCCACATCTGTCATGATTTTATAGACCTCTATCATATCCCCCCTTAGTCATCTCTTTTCCAAGCTGAAAAGTCTCAGTCTTATTAATCACTCCTCATACGGAAGCCGTTCCATACCCCTAATCATTTTTGTTGCCCTTTTCTGAACCTTTTCCAATTCCAATACATCTTTTTTGAGATGGGGCGACCACATCTGCACACACTATTCAAGATGTGAGTGTACCATGGATTTATATAGAGGCAATATGATATTTTCTGTCTTATTATCAATCCCTTTCTTAATGATTCCCAATGTTCTGTTCGCTTTTTTTACTGCCGCTGTACATTGAGTGGATGATTTCGGAGAACTATCCACAATGACTCCAAGATCTCTTGAGTGGCAACAGCTAATTTAGACCCCATCATTTTATATGTATAGTTGGGATCATCTTTTCCAATGTGTATTACTTTACATTTATCATCATTGAATTTCATCTGCCATTTTGTTGCCCAGTCACCCAGTTTTGTGAGATCCTTTGGTAGCTCTTCGCAGTCTGTCCGGAACTTAACTATCTTGAGTAGTTTTGTATCATCTGCAAATTTTGCCACTTCACTGTTTACCCCTTTTTCCAGATCATTTATGAATATGTTGAATACAACTGGACCCAGTACAGATCCCTGGGGGACACCACTATTTACCTCACTCCATTCTGAAAACTGACCATTTATTCCTACCCTTTGTTTCCTATCTTTTAACCAGTTACCAATCCATGAGAGAACCTTCCCTGTTATCCCATGACAGCTTACTTTGCTTAAGAGCCTTTGGTGAAGGACCTTATCAAAGGCTTTCTGAAAATCTAAATACACTATATCCACTGGATCTTCTTTGTCCACATGAAGCAACAGAGAGTCCTGTGGCACCTTTAAGACTAACAGATGTATTGGAGCATAAGCTTTCGTGGGTGAATGCCCACTGCCAGGACTCTCTGTTGCTTTTTACAGATCCAGACTAACACGGCTGCCCCTCTGATACTTTTGTCCACATGCTTGTTGACCCCCTCGAAGAATTCTAGCAGACTGGTGAGGCATGATTTCCCTTTACAAAAACCATGTTGACTCTTCCCCAACAAATTATGTTCATCTATGTGTCTGACAATATCGTTCAAACTAGTTTCAACTAGTTAGCGTGGTACTGTGATTGCCGGGATCACCCCAGAGCCCTTTTTAAAAATTGGTGTCATATTAACTACCCTGAAATCATTTGGTACAGAAGTAGATTTCAATGATAGGTTACCGGCCCAGCTCCTGCAGACACACCGGGGTCACCAGCCTGATTCGAAAGAATTACAACACTGGCAGAGCTAAGCAGCACCAGGCTCCGCTGGGACAGATGCTGGGAGCTCTCGGGCTTGT
>NW_020668196.1:0-1501 GCF_002925995.2 Terrapene triunguis | reverse complement strand
TGTTGTTCACTCCCCGAGTGTCAGCCCAGCTGGCAGCTGGTGTCTGGTAATGGTGCAGTCTGAGCCACTTTGCTCAGCTGGCCTCAGTGAAGGCATAATTCCCAGTGATACTGTGATTGCTGACAAACCTGAAAACATTAGCAAGTTGCCAGGTTCAGGTCAGAGAAGTATTTGGATGCTAATCCAACTCCTCCCCAACCCTTTTTTGTCTGGTTATTGGGCTGGACAGCTCACGGGAAGTAACTCAGGAAGTTGGATAGGGTATGAGAAGGCAATGAAAGTATTTTTTTTATATCATCGAGGAAGTCTGGGTTTTAGTCTTAGGTTCCTGTCTGCTTTTATTTTATCCCAACCCATTCACCCCTCCCTAAATAGAATGCCTACTAGGTGGAGCCATTTTTTCAGAAGAACTGAGGGCCAGATTTTCCATTGCTCAGCACCTGCAACTGGAGCCAGATTGTCAACAGTGCTCAGCACCTTGGGTAGTGGGCTCCTTTGAAAAGCTAGCTACTTAGGCTGGTGTCTATGAGCATTTTTGATAGTGTGGCCCCTAGGGTTTACCTGTACTCTCGGAGTGATGCAGTGTGTCTGTGTGCTGGCCTGGACGCTTAGCATTATTGGATTTGCCAACTGCTTTTGTTACTTGTTCTTAGCGAAGACCTCTGTCCTCACAGGTATGCATTCATCTCCCCTCTCCATAGGTATCAGACTTACCGTACCTCTGTCATTGCAGGTTACCAACACCGTATAATTTAAAGATACACAGTCTAAGGGCCATGCTAATTTATCTTCTCTCTTGGAAGAATGTCTTTTCTTCTTATGAAATGAATGTCCCTTATTATTTAGCATCTTGTCTCTTTGTAACAAGGATACGTACTTTGACCCAAACGATCGGGTGGGTACATTTTAACGAATGGAAACGCACACATGTAAATGAGAGTGTGTTTTTGCTACATTAGCACCGGGTTCCAAACACCCAAGGTGGAGTTTTCAGAAGCACCCAAGGGGTGTTGGCTGTTCTTAGGCTCTTTTGAAAATCCCATCCCTTGTCCCTAGCTGCAGTTTGTATCAAGAACCAGCTGACTTGGGGTGTTAGAGTACCCTGGAGTATCTTCAAGAAACCAGGCTGCTCTGGAATTTCATTGCAAGTCAATATTTCTTTATGCAGCCCACATCCCTAATGGAATATTGCATGAGAGTATAGCATGGGGTAGGAATGAAGACAATACAATACACACTGTAAGACCCTTTAAAGGACATCCTTTATAGCATGTTGGGCAATGCATCACAAAATGGCTTACGTTCCCATCACTCACCCCAGAATAGCCTGCAGCATGTCCTTGTACAGTAAAATCTGAAGTAGCTGTCACTGCCACCACAACTTTGCTGTCCAAATCAGTTTTTACTTCTTTTAGCCACTGCCGGAGCCAGTGCAGTTACGGAAGCATGAGCTCGATTCTGTTCTGGCTCGCCCATCAGCAGGAATTAGGTTCCAATTGCA
>NW_020668195.1:0-1684 GCF_002925995.2 Terrapene triunguis | reverse complement strand
AGAATAATTAGCACTCAAAAATAAGGTGCCATCTTAACTTTGACATACGTTTGAGACATAGGAAATGTGGCTCTAATTCTGAATGTATGAGAAAAGTTAGTTTCTGAGTTGTAATGTTTGGAAAAATATGTTTAAATATTATTTAAATGAAATAGTTAAAGCAACCTATTTTTCAGATACTGAACTTCAAACTTATGAGAAGAACCTAAATCTGTAGCCCACACTTACTGCCTCCATTGCTAGTGGTAAATTTAAGTTTTTCAAAAGCGACAGAGTCCTGTGGCACCTTATAGACTAACAGACTTATTGGAACATAAGCTTTCTTTGTCGCTTTTTACAGATCCAGACTAACACGGCTACCCCTCTGATACTTAAGTTTTTCAGTTGGTTGTAAATTTCAACCTCTCTGATAGAAAATATTGCTTACTTTTTGCACTGTCTCTAAAGGTGTTACTTATTTTTGGCAACATTCCTATATGTTGCCTCTGATAACTGAAAAAACCCCATATCGTGATTCTAGTAGTGTGAGAAGTGGGCTTGCATTCAGGAGACTTAGATTCCCAACTCTCTCACTTTTCTCCCACCCAGTCCTTGTTTGGCACACCTGGAGTTTTTTGAAGTCTTTTTTTCCCCTTTGCCTTGAAAAACATTTCTGTGACTATCACCAGTGTAGTGGCTATTGAAAAATATGCAACAGTGGCTTCAAAATGTTTTCTTAGGGTGGGACACAGACCGAAATTATTTGATCTCATCTGTTTTGGGCCACGACTAGCTGGACTGCAATACATGTTCCCATATTGGTAGTGTATGTGTATCCCCTTCTGCTACGCTGAGCAGTCATTAGCCACAGCTCAGCATCGGTCCAGTCCCTTGGATTTTTTGAAGTATCAGCATTTATGTATAGTAGTTTTGTTTATTCATTTTAAGAGCTTACTTTGGAAATGCTCATTTTGCTGGCAAACAGGCTGTGGCCAAGTAGAAGGGATTTCCAGGCAACATAGGCTGTGTTTTGTATGCAGAGTGGGCTTGATCTGCAGCAAGGGAGATTTAGGAGATATTAGGAAAAGATATTAGGAAAAACTTTCTAACTGTAAGGGTAGTTAAGCTCTGGAATAGGTTACCCAGGGAGGTTGATGACTTCTCAAGGTCGCTTCCAGCCCTACATTTCTACAATTCTATGACTTGTTAGCAACTTAAGTATGTTTTTCCAGGACCACTTTTCCATGTTGTCAAGTTGCCATGACAGTAGTTTAAAAGAATGATTAGAAACAAAATTTCAGTACTTTTGCTTTCAAGGTGGTAATGTATAGGTCTGAAGCTCTAAGTTATGCTAAAGGTTTGTTTATTAAGACTCACATAAAACTTTGAAGTTAGGCTAAGAAAGATCATAAAAAATGTTAACAAGCAGATTTTACATTACTTAGAATGAAAATATATCTAAAGGTGGTAATCTGTTTTTGTGAACTTATTTTTGCAACTGCTTAAATATATATGCTTGGAATCAGGGAGTATTATATTTCCACCACCTGCAAAATGTAGGAAATGCCCTATGGTTGTGCTTGTTCTCTATATAACTCAGAGAACAAAGCTTTAAAAAAAACCTAAAGAGTTCAAGTGGCAACTTGAGTGTTAGGAATAGAACCTGCTTCCTCTCTCACAATTTACAAAAAGCAAGAGATAAGAT
>NW_020668194.1:0-1444 GCF_002925995.2 Terrapene triunguis | reverse complement strand
AACAGAAAAGCCAGCCTTTCCGAAACCACCACAGTCACGAGGATATCCTAGAAAATGCATCCCCACAACTACTGAAAGCCCAGAGAGTAGATAGGTGCTCTTGAAGATAGATTCAATGTATGGCTTGCTAGCAGCAAGTTTCATCTGGCAGGAAAGAATATGTAACAAAGGACATGTGCTGTTTGTATAGCATAGAGAGACAGATTGGGAGCTGTCCCTCACTCTCCAGAAGTGGTCAAAATAGTTTATGTATCCGTTGGACGTAGCTATTGCACATAGTTTTGGAGAGCACTATTATTTAATGGCATAATATTTTTTTAGTTTAAAAAGTCAACAATGAAAGAAACCTCTCATTTCAGTGGAGTGAGTGAAATGTTTTCCACTGACTATAGAATAAACAAACTTACTAGTTAGTTTTTCATATGGAACTCAGTCTCCAGTGTCTTAAGATGCATCCTTTACTAGAGGGAATCAGCACAACTTCTGATCTAATTGACTTGTGTTCCCCACAAAAGCGTACTTGGCCAGAAGTGATCCAGCATTCTGTGTGTTTCTGATGGATAGCAGATGTTCTTTGAAATACATTTTAAAACTCAGGCTCACTTAATAAATATATTCCTGCCATGCACACATGTGGTTACGAAATGGACAACTGGTTTAATGTTTACAGAAAACTGGTATTTATTGGTAATTCTGTGGTACTCATCACTGTAGTATCTAACTACCCCACAAACATTAATGATTAAGTCGCAAAACAGTATTATCTTTATTGTATACAAGAGGAATGTAGTAACTTGACCAAAGTTGCACAAGAAGTCAGTGACAGAATAGAAACCACATCTGTCAAGTCTTGATCCCTTTACCTTAAACCAGCGTTTCCCAGTGGTGGGTCCTGACCCACCTGTATGTTGCAGGAAGGTTCTAGTTAGATCACGATATCCAGGGCCAGATTAAGCAGTCACTGGGCCCAGGCCTATGCAAACATATATCTCTCCTGGCCCAGTGCAGTAGGGAAGCCCCAAAGGAAATGGAGATTGGGAGAGCATGCTCACCTCACACTCATTTCACAACGGTGGCTCCTGTTCCACGGGTCCAGCTCCACATGCCAAGCATTGTGACCTAGTGCACAGGGTCACAGCACCACTCAGGTTTGGCCCGGCCAGCCCTCCGTTATGACACCACTTACTTAAATTTTCCCCCTGCCCCATATGTCCCCTGTGCACCGGGCTGGGATTAGGGTTGCAGTGTTGGGACGGTGGATATATGTAATGATGGGGTGCAAAAAAAAAAAAGAAAAAATGCAGTTGGTGGATTGCTTTGAGAACCACTCCCTTAACCTAATCATCCTTCCTGTGTAGGATAACTTAATGGATCTTCCAGACACAGATCAGATGACAAAAAAACTAATCTGTAGCATATCTCAGTGTAAGGAGGTGGTGTGGTT
>NW_020668193.1:0-1018 GCF_002925995.2 Terrapene triunguis | reverse complement strand
GATTCAGACTAACACGGCTACCCCTCTGATACATGTTTAGTTGATTATCCATCATGTCCCTATGTCCTTTTCAGAGTCACTGCTTCCCAGGATTGGTTCCCCCTTCCTGTAAGCATGGCCTACATTCTTTGTTCCAAGATGTATGACTTTACATTGAATTGGGGACTGTCTTCATTATTTACCACTCCCCCAATTGTTGTGTCCTCTGCAAACTGTTAGGCACATATTGCTTAATTAGAAACATATTCATGTTCATAAACTGTTGCCTCACATTTCTCACCCAAATTATTCTTCTAAGTTGATTAAGAGGGCAGTATTATTTCATGAACAATAAGAATGGCAAAAATTGATTTGGTGAGATGTATTTAATAGGCCTACTTTTGTATTCATTTTACATTACACATTGAGGGGAACTAACAATCTGTTTAAATGAATAATTCCTTTAACAGATTTTCCCTTTAAGAGCTGTAATTGTTTGGCTTGATGGAAAATAATTCATTTAGCCAATCTATTCCTTTAGCAGGCTTCAATGGAGGCTTTCTTGACTGTACTTAATGAGCATTATAAAAGGAATTAAGATACTACATATTTGCCATCTCTCTGAATTCTATCATACACCACAGATAAATAAACCCTTCAAATGAATAGTATTTTAATCTAAGTTTTATATTACTGAAAAATTATTTTAATCCAAGAACTCTTTTCACTAGCATTGATGGCAGAACTATATATGCATTTTAGGCAACAAAATGTACTTGCATTGAGTAATTTTTTAACATTGGGATGCATTTTAGAAAAGGAATGCATTTGATGCTTTACTATCATATATGCATTAATTTTTTGCAATAAATTGCTGCTCTGGAGCCTATACAATGAGGTCAGCTAAAACTTGGTAACCTTTTCTGCTTAAGGGTTAAGGATGGATCCAATATCCATAGCACTCTGAAACCAGTGGAGATCAGACATTTCAACAGGAATTAAGACTGCACTGAATTAGGGATCTCCACTAGATTCTGCA
>NW_020668192.1:0-2366 GCF_002925995.2 Terrapene triunguis | reverse complement strand
TCTTAACCTGATTAATAACTTGAAATAAAAAGAGCAGCTTATGTTTGGGTTGCAGGCACTCAGGTGAATCTTTGTTTAAATCCAGACGTTCGTTCCTGAACTGTGGTGAGTCTTCAGGAAGCCTAATGGATTACAATGCAGTATTATATAACACTTGGACAATTATGAAGACTAACTTGATTTTCAGCACCTGTAGAAAAATGAGCCAACTCAACACTTGATCTTGTTTACATAGTAAAAGTGTGGAGAATTGTGAGCCCTTTGTAAAGAACAACATACGATGGGGCAGATTGTAAAGGGGCAAATGGCTTACACAGAGTAAAGAAGCTCACTCTGTGGGACCTATTTAAAATATCACATAACTATTAAATAAATTACATATCACTATTAAGGTATTTCAATGGTAAATCTTGCATAATATATATCTCAGAACAAAGCCACAACAGAGCAAAGTAAGCATGGAAAGCAGCTTCATTTAAAAGGGTTTTTTTATTTCTGTGCCTGATTGTCACAGGGCAAGTGCACCCCGTACCCTCTTGGGGCAGGGTGAGGGTAATTACTTCCCCACAGCCACATCTTTACAACCACTCCTTGTCTTGGGGTAGCATGGCCTAGTGGTAAAAGTCAGTATGGCCGCTCTCTCTCAAGGTTGTGTGGACCGATGGCTGGAGTCAATCTAACTGCCCACTTCAGTAGGGCTGTATAGGCTAGCGGTCAGAGTCAGTATGGTCTCCTGGTTCAGGAGGGCTGTGTGGCCTGGCGGCCAGAGTCAGTATAACTGCCCACTTCAGTAGGTCTGTGTGGCCTAGTGGTCGGTCAGGAAAGTGGACCACCACCCGGGGATGAGTGGCAGCCGGGTAGGGGGACCCGGGCCATCTCCCACTCCACTGGCTCGTAGCTCAATGCCCTATTAATGGCAAGTATGTCTGCCACTGAATCAGTGGGGAATCCACCAGAAACACACTGACCCCACTCCGCACAATAACTAGTCCCCCTGAGCTACTTCCTACCCTGTCCCTGGTGCAGTGGTCCCGGGAACTCTGGGCTCCTCAGTCTGTGTGGCTCCCAGCAGCTCTGTCATTCCTTGGGCATCCTGAGTCTCAGTGTCTCTGGCTTCCGCTGTCTGGGGCTTCTACAGTTCTCGAGCTGGAGCTCGCAGTGTGCATCCTCCCTCTTCGGCGGTCAGCCTAGAATGAGCCGAGTTGCTCCCTTTTATACCTAATCTCCAGATGAAGCATGCCCAGCAGGGCCGAGGGGGCGTGGTCTCCTCAGCCCAGAGTGTAGAATTACCCTCGCAGTACCAGTGCGGGGCAAGTGCACCCCATCACACTGGTCCTCAACCTCAGCTACAATTTCAAGTTTAAACTTAGTTTTGAAAAATATCAAGTGTTTGGCCCACATAATGTAGTTCAGAAAGTGAATGTTTATAATATGGAGAAAATAGTGTCTGAAACTGGAAGTGAATTTCCATTAAAACTGTTTAAAGGATTAATTTTATGTCTGAGACTTCTGTGGACTATTAAGTGTTAGGCCTCTTGGAAATGTAAGAGATTTAGCATATGTCCAGTTGCTTACTGTACCCCATATTTGGAGTGATCTTTTAAAAGTTACTTCGCATTGCTGTATTTTTCTAGAAATAGGGATAATGCTTGACTGCTTCTCAGGAGTTTTGAGGATTTGAGCTGCAAGGCTCAAAGTGCAAAGATGTATTAAGTAAGTTATTGTACCAACTCTAATTGCAGCAAAGGTGTAAATGACTGACATTTAGGGCTTTAATTCCACTTTTGTTAGCATAGGATTGCCCCACCCTCACTGCAGGTGGAGCACATTGAAATTTTTAGGAATCCAAATGATAAAATATTCAACTTTCTTAGATTTTTGGTCCTTTGGAGAAGTTATTGGTGGTGACAAACAGCTGTGCAGAGCTGCCTTCCCTCTCCTTGCCTTCTCTAGAGCATAGTCCAGTGAGCGTATTTGCCTTCAGATTAAGCAAGTTTCAGTCTTTCAGGGTCTCTCCTTAAGGCTATTGGATGCCCAAATAGCCATGGCAGCAAAAAATACCCTGTCCATATATGACTGACCTGAGGATTGTGCTCCAATCCATTGGACGGAAATCTGGACATGGCAATCAGGGCTGTTGCCTTCAAAATCCTGAAAAAACGCTACTTTTTTCCTTTGTGTTTTTTCCTCAGTTGGGAAAATAAAAGGCTTTATGAAGTGAAACACAACACATACTATGACTTAACGCCATACATTTATTTATTCATCAAAGGTAAAAATGCACGCACTTTCTAAAACAAAAGATAATTCCCAGTCTATTAATTAGTTAAATCTGCCACTCTTTTGTATCAGCTCTTGCATACCAG
>NW_020668191.1:0-1535 GCF_002925995.2 Terrapene triunguis | reverse complement strand
GCTGGGCAAGGAGACCAGAACTAAAACAGGCAAGAAGCTGGGGGAAAGGGGACGGGGAGATTGGGACAAGGAGCTGGGGTGTGGTATCCTAGATCATATCAAAGGCAACCTTAATTCTGGCATTTCCTAACTTTTGAGTGCTTGACTTTCCAAACTTAATGTTTTTAATGTTACTTCTGATGGAATTCTGTGTGCCTTTGGGGGGCGCAGAATTCTTATGGTCCGCATATTTCTGTGCCCCCTGCTCAGAAAAATGCAAAAGAAATCTGCGGGGGACAGGCACCTCTTCCCTGGCAGCACGTCTGTTCCAGCGCGCCTGGAGCAGCAATCAGAGACGCAAAGCACTGTTGGAGGGGGGTGCTGGGCATGCGTGCCTGTGTGGGAGACGTTGTTCATCATCAGGGGGCATGAGACTCTCTCCCTCTCACTTGCTATTGTGGCACGCCAGACGTGGAGGGGTTGTTGAGGTAAAAATCTTGTTTTGGTAGGTTTCTACTCTAGTCTCCATCTTATTTTACTAAACAAAAAGTAGGACTCCATGTTGGACGCCCTCCTTCACGGAGAGCTTCCCACCCCCCCACCAACTGCCCATTTCAAATTAGAGTGGAAAAGGCAAGCAGCGGTTAGAACACGTGACTGCGTAATCTGCCTAGCAACAGCAGACTATACAGGTGCCAGCCTCACTGCTGCTCGGAGCTGTCCATCCTAGTGACAGTCAGTGTCTCTTATGTTACAGTCTGTGGAAGGAGTCCAGCTAGGCCAGGATTGTACTACTCTGTGTCCTACACTGCATGCATCTGTTTCCATTTCCACCTGCGAGTCCACATACTACCACTCAGGATGATGCATAGGAGACGGAAGACAGAAGAGGACAAGCCACTTACCTGGTGATCATCGCATCCTGTTCCAGCATTCCAGTGTGTTCCAGTGGTCAAGCATTTCCTCTCTTCCTTGGTTCTGTCCAGGATTCCAGAACCATCCTTGTCGCGTGGTGGGATTTGTTCTGTGGGACAGTCGGGGTCCATCCCTTGGACAGTCGGGGTTCATGCCTAGGACAAAGAGAGAGATGCTACTGTACTTTCCTTTTATTGTCTTTTGGTTATCCCAGTGTATCAGTTTTGTGGGCTCTGGACTTCAAGTCCATTTCAATCTACTGATAACAACCGAGCCATTTGTTATTACATGGGCTTTGTTATTATTTGTGCTTATGTTATTTAGCTTTGTAACAAGGGTTCTGCTTTTAAGACCACGTTGGTCTAATAAACCTTGTTGTATTTGCCCCTGACCCTGTTGGTTTCATTCTTAACTCCCCCGGTGATAGATACGGGAGGGGGAAGGGCTGGCAGATGAGCCCATCTTCTGAGCAGCCTCACCTTATAATCTGTTTTGGGCTAACAGAGTAGAGCTTTTTATTATGCACAAGGTAGGCTCTGTGCCCTGAGGCAGAAATGTAGCAGCCTGCATGCCTAGTAACATGATGCTAAACAAGCCAAGGAAGCCACAGAGCATGACAAGGAGAAGAAGGGGGGGGGGGG
>NW_020668190.1:0-1907 GCF_002925995.2 Terrapene triunguis | reverse complement strand
CGTGGAGCAAAAAATGGTTGAGAACGACTGTTCTAGGGAGCAGGAAACCAGCCTGTTTGTTTGTTTGTTTTGATTATTTCTCTAGAACCGGAGGCAAAATTCCAAAAGAAACTTGTCCAGAAAGAACCAATCATTGTTCAGGAACATGAGAGCATCACACTGGCCACTTCGGTAACACATGAAACGGCCGTAGTCAAGTGGTTCAAAGATGGAACTGAGATCAAGGGAAGCAAAAAGTATGAGATTAAGGCTGACGGGGCCTCCAGGACTCTGACTGTGAAGCTGGCTGAGGGCAAAGACAGTGCTGTGTACAGCTGCGAGACAAAGAGCGACAAGCAGGAGTTCAAAGTGCAGGTGAAAGGTGAGAGGAACAGCAGCAGGCGCGTCAGCTTAATTCCCAACAATATATAAATGGAGATATACCTATCTTGTAGAACTGGAAGGTCATTGAGTCCAGCCCCCTGCCTTCACTAGCAGGACCAAGTACTGATTTTGCCCCAGATCCCTAATTTGCCCCCTCAAGGACTGAATTTACAACCCTGGGTTTAGCAGGCCAATGCTCAAACCACTGAGCTATTCCTCCCCCCCAAGTCAAAGTCAAAGTCAAAGTCAAAGTCAGTCAAATGGATCTTGCTTGGGGGTGGAGGCCAAGGGGCTGCAGTTGAAAATCCCCCTCCCCTCATCATTGCTCAGCTCTCAGGGCCCTTGTGTCATGGCTGCTGAGATTCTGGCTCCAGGGTCTAGCAGATCCATTTCCCTAAATGTCCATACAGAGCAAAGCAAGATGCTTCCTACTTCCACCGGGCTAGTTCATGGCCCATATTGCATGCTCCTGCGGGGAGGAAGGGGGTCATAAGGTGCCCCCTATTCCTCGGGGCTTGCTATCCAGTTACAGGTAGCTGTATGGGGGCAGAGCAGTATTCCATCTCCTTCACAGGTGGGTGGGGTGTGGGCACAGCAGAGCCAGCATGGAGGTGGGCATAAATTGTGCCAGGAGACGGGCATGGGGAGGGATAGCTTAATTCCCCCTGGAGCAAGCGGGGACAGAAACGTGGCTCTGAGCCACAATTTGGCCCTTGCTGTGTCTCTGGGGTGGGGCTGCTTTCTGCGTCCCTTTATCAAGGCAGGTTGTAGAAGATGACAGTCTAGCCCAGAGTGTTGGAGTTGCGCTGGCCCAGAAACAGATGGATTCTCCCGTTTACCTCACAGGGCTGCGCTCTGGTAATGAGTTGTAGCTGGGGAGCTGTGGGGAGAGCTCTGCTTACCCAGGCTGGGGAGAAGAGGGCAGCTGCTGCTCTCCTGGCCACCCTTTTACTTTAACCTCTGACGATAAAGCACAGTGTGGTTTGGGGCAAGTCACTTAGTCTCTCTGTACTTCACTTCCCCATTTACACGAGATTCCACTCCTTAGCAACCCCTCAGCTGCCTGCAAAAAGTTGCCATGGTCTGGCCATTGCCAATAAGCAGAAGGCAGGATGGCAGGGCTGCAGCCAGGGAAGGAAGCACTGGAACGTGCCAACCACGGGCTGTGAGCAGATTGGCGGGGCCAGCCAGGGAAGGCCCATCCTATCACTTCCTCCCCTGGCAACAGCCCCGCAAACCTGCCTGAGGCAGGGGTCTCGCTTCTAGAAAAAGTTCTCAGTAAGCGGCACACCGTTGCCAATATCCAAATCTCACGAGAATTAAAGTCGATGGGACAGGATGGATTTCCAGCACAATATTACTATTAACTGGAAGTTGTTAATATCAAGGTTGCTATTAAGGGCCATCCACTTTACTTCCCTACCTCACAGGTGTGTTGTGAGGGTAAATGTATTAAAGAGGGTGAGGTACCCAGGTAGTGTGGTAATGGGGGTGATATAAGGGGCGATGGATGGATAGATAGATAGATAGATAAAAAGCAACAA
>NW_020668189.1:0-1009 GCF_002925995.2 Terrapene triunguis | reverse complement strand
CCAGCCACGTGAACGAGGCAAGAGGCTGCAGGAAGAGCCGAGCATTGGGCAAGTCTTGTGAAAGCAGAATGTTCAGAGGGTTAGGGCGCTGTGCCAGGGATCGCATATGTGGGGCAGCCCCTGAACCTCTGCTGTAGAGGGGCCAGGGAGCCATAAGAAAATGTGTGGTTGTGTTTGGTCTTTATGCTTTAAAGCAGCAAAAAAGATTTTTAACTTTGGTGAACCCTCCTTTCCAGGGTGTTATAATTCAGCAACCACTTGTCCAATTCACATCAAATTTGGTAGAAATAGTTTACTTCAGCCCCAGATTTAAGGTTCCAATTTTGAGGCTGATAGGATCTTCCTGTAGTTTATAGATGTAGGGTCAAAAATCAGGGTTTGAAATTAATGGAGATATCCCATCTCCTAGAACTGGAAGGGACCTTGAAAGGTCATCAAGTCTAGCCCCCTGCCTTCACTAGCAGGACCAAGTACTGATTTTGCCCCAGATCCCCAAGTGGCCCCCTCGAGGATTGAACTCACAACCCTGGGTTTAGCAGGCCAATGCTCAAACCACTGAGCTATCCCTCCCCCCATACAGAGATGACAGATTGCACCAGTGGAAAAAATAAGTGCCAGTAGGTTAAGTGTTAGTCTCAGACCCACGCAGATGAAGATTTAACAGCAATCAGTGCTGTAATTCTCTACTCATGCCTCTGGCCTGTTTGTTTGAGAAGATCAGTTATTTATTGGGACAAGTTTAAAGAATGAAGCAAGGGTGATGGAAACTATTAGAGTCTTAAACTATGGAGTGACTATCATCACTCCATCATACTGGGATGAAGCAGCCTCTTCCACAGTGGGAATGACTCTGCTCCAACCGGGATGTGTGTGAGGCTAAGCCGGCTGGGTCTGAGAGGATAAGCACATTGCTGTATGCAGATTTCCATAAGGACTCTTTAATTTCATATCACCATCTAAATGATAATGGTGGCTTTCTGCTTTACAATTTCACTTGCATCTTCAGCCT
>NW_020668188.1:0-1084 GCF_002925995.2 Terrapene triunguis | reverse complement strand
CCGGGCGTTCACTGCTGCGGCTCCGGTCCTGAGAGCTACGCCCCAGGCAGGATTCTGGCTGCTCAGGCCCCTGTCTCCTGGGCCAGGGTGGGGATGTCTTGGTGCTCAGGGGTGTCCTTGCTCTGATGCTGTTCGCCCGGCGTGGGGGAGGCTGGGAGCATACAGAGCTCTCAAGTGTCCA
Organism: Terrapene triunguis; assembly: GCF_002925995.2. Taxonomy (NCBI): domain Eukaryota; kingdom Metazoa; phylum Chordata; order Testudines; family Emydidae; genus Terrapene; species Terrapene triunguis. The sequence continues at coordinate 903 of NW_020668188.1, read as the reverse complement.
GCATCTCCTACACTAAACCCTGATTGACCCACAGAAACTCTCTGTGGCGGGCACCATCCCGTGCCAGCCAGCCAGCGTGAGGTTCTGGGAAGAGCAAATACCTGGATCATTTGTTTGAGCTCCCCTGGAGGTTTTGAACTCATAGCACCAAGCGTGGGGGAAAGCGAATGCTTAATAGTGGCAAGACTTTGGGGTAGGGTCTGGAGGCCCCAGCATGCAGGGTGTAATTGGGCACAGGATGGGGGCTCCTGTGTAGGGGGGTAGCTGGCATGCCAGTGCTTAGGCTTCCAACGGGCCAGGGGATTCAGGCTGGCATGGCTGGAGACGCTCCGCACCCAGAAGAGGAGCATAGCCAGTCCCGACCCCATGAATGCATTAGTGGGGGAAATGCATTCGGCAGCTGCATTAAGGCCGATGGCACAAGTGGGGTGCAGTTCAGTGCCCTGCTTTCAGAAGCCACGGCACAGTGCCACGTCTAGTCTGACTGAACAGTGCCACCGGGGAGCGACGGACTGGTAGGAACTGTGTGAGACTTGGCCTTTTGCAGTCGTTCCAGTGAAGCTGGGCTCTGTGCCTTAGTTCCTGGGGGTTTGCAGTGCACTTCTTGTTCTGTTCTGGGTTTGAACAGGCCTGTCTGTGGGAAGGAGGGGAAAGGTGGGGCCAGTGTTTCAGCAGAGAAGATCCACTGCCTCTCACTTGCCTTTCTCAAGGCGTGGTGCTGTCCTGTAACCTGCTCCCTCCCTCCTGAATGTGTCTGGCTTTATAAGGGCCGGTCCTGTGCCAAAAAAAATGAGTGTTTTGCACCTGCTAGCGGAACAGGATTGGTCCCTCAGTTGACTGATGACAGGCCTTTTCTAGCAGATGGCCCCTTCTGTCAGTCAGTGCTGAAGCTGTGTGATGTCT
>NW_020668187.1:0-2008 GCF_002925995.2 Terrapene triunguis | reverse complement strand
TAGGGTGACCAGATGTCCCGATTTTATAGGGACAGTCCTGATTTTTGGGTCTTTTTCTTATATAGGCTCCTATTACCACCACCCCCACCCTCCGTCCCGATTTTTCACATTTGCTGTCTGGTCACCCTAGTGACTTCACTGGGAGCAGCAGCAACCGCTGTGGAAACACACAAGAGACCTGCAATATGCACATGGGATCTGGTTCCCGCTCAGCGGGCGTGAAATGCTCCCGGGTCAGAACGCACCAATTCACACTCACTTCGCACTGGCCACAGCACCTGGGGCCTGCTCCCCGTTACACCACCCAGACAACAGGGGAGTCAAATTACAGTTACACTCGCCTCTGGGCCCATTTACACTGCCAGAGTGGCGCCGCAGTGGGAGTGAGAGGCGGGCCCAAGGTGCAGAGCTGTGGAGAGCTGGGCCTGGACTTTTCTCATCCTCGTTAGTGAAAAGGTGATTCTCATCCTGAGCGCAGGTTAGAGACGGAAGAGCCCCTTGTGGTCCCATCCAGCCCCAAACCTGGCCCTGAGTGTGGAGGCTGAGCCTTTGGAAATCCTTCCCCGCGGCCTGGCGCCAATGGAGACGAACGCCAGCTGCTTTTCCGCTGCCGCGGCGGCTCGCCAAGAGCCAGCTCCGGCAGAACCGATTTTTTGGTTCAGTGGCCAACCTGAAACGTCGGGACAAAAATCGTTTCGGGTCGAACAAACTTTGGTTTTGAAGGGGTTTTGGAAAAAAAAAATCCAATCAAATGGATGTAAAATTTGAAACCAAAAGTTGTTTCGAATGGAAAAAGCCCCTTTTTTCTATTTTCTCTTTTTCCGGCTGAAACAATTGGGCGAATTTGGCGTGAATCGCCACGATGCTTTGGGGGAGCCGAAGGTGCAGGGAGTTTTTTTTTGGTGGGGAAAAAATAAAAGTTTTGTCAAAAAAATGTCCCCCCGCTCTAGTCAGGAGAGCCAGGGAGGAGCGCCTAGCGATGCCATCGCTGAAGGAAAGGGACACGTTGAGCCCTGCGCCTGTGTCATGATGCTGTTTCAGCTCCCCCCATACCCTCCGCAGACCTTCCTGCTCCTCTGGCCAACTAAGGAAGCTGCCTGTGCACAACTCCCACCTGCAGGGATCCGGGGGCTCTTTCCAGGAAGCCTGGGCTAACGTCTGCATCCCCCCAGGTCCTTTCCTTGCTTCATTCCGGCTCTGTTTCTTGCAGAGAGTGACATCAACTACCTGCTGAAAATGGCCTTGGAGAAGATTGCCTTCCTCCCCTTCGGTTACCTCATCGACCAGTGGCGCTGGAATGTCTTCAGTGGCCGCACCCCGCCTAGCCGGTACAACTACGACTGGTGGTATCTGAGGTAAAGGGCACGTTGGTGTGAATGCACATGTGTGTGTGGTCGATGAATGTGCGTGTGTGTGTTTCTTCCCGCACAGGTGTGTGTGGGTGTGCACCTGTGCGCCCATGGGTGTGTGCACCTGTGCGTATGTGCATGGGTGTGTGCATAAGTGAACATGCGTGTGTGAAGCGTGAATAGTTTTGTGCTGTTTCTGGCTTGAAAGATGCACCAGGCAAACAGATGGTGATTGCTTGTGAGGTGCCCGGATTACTTCACCCTCAGCCCCAGAGTGGGCTGAAATGAATAGAAACAGTGTAGTTGGCATTTTACCCTTGAGAATGGGCTGGAGAAAAGAAGAAAAGAAGAAAGTGACCCAAACCTTTCACTGATGTGGGTAGGTCAGATACCTTTGGGCAGCCATTGTGGCCACCTCTGCACTCGTGTATCCTGGTTGGGATCGGAAGTGGAGGAACCTTGTGACCAAGGCCGCTCTTGTAATATTTCTGGGAATGGGGAATACCAGAAATCTAACAAGAGAGCATGTTCTTAGCTTTGGGAGCAGGCCAGTACTCTGGTAGATGAATGGATGGATGGGTGGGTGGGTAGGTAGATGGATGGGTGTATATGTGGGTGTGTGGGTGAATAGATGTATGAGTGGGTGTATATGTGGATAG
>NW_020668186.1:0-1791 GCF_002925995.2 Terrapene triunguis | reverse complement strand
ACAAGGACAAGCTGCAGAGGGAATTGTGTTCAGCCCTTCTCTGTTAGACACACCATGAGCACGATGATACAGGATCCACATCCTTTAAGGCTCTTTCTCCTCCTTCCCCGTTTTTTGGAGGAAAGGGAGAGGACACATATACACACACAATGAGCACTGAAGCAATTGTTTTCCAATACAAGAGATCATTCAGTGTGGAACCTAAGCAGCCAGAACACTGACCCCAGCAAGTGCCTCCTTGACCTGGGCCCCCTCACCTACAAGTGGAGATGCAGCCCACCAGTGGGGCGAACCCAAGTGCCGGCTCCCACTGCTTGGCGTGCCCACACCTTTACTACAAAGATGAGCTCCCCCGAGTAGATGGCCTGGGTACCAGGACAGGGCACCTGGACCTAGTGCCCTCTGTTACCAGAGAATGGAGACTTAGAGAGCAGGGCTGGGATTCAAACCCGTGTCTGCCGGACCTAGCCTACAAGGACCCTTCAAGCGTGAAAAGACTACACATCCCAGCAGGCACAGCAACAACTTACTGCACCTCCCGACATGCAAAGCGCTCCCCAGAGTGGCCCGCCTACAACTCCCGGCAAGCGGAGCGCAGCCCCCTGGCGAGCTACCTTAGCGCTCCGGCGGCGCTCTGCATGCTGGGACTTGGAGTCCACGCCCTACCTGGAAGCGGTTGATGAAGGCGTCGGGCCATAGGAAGAGATAGGCGGGGTTGATGAGGCCTAGCTTGCCGATAAGCGGCACGGCGATGGAGCTGGCGAACCAGTAGCGGGTGATTAAAGGGATGCTCCGGAACCAGTCCCCCAGATCCGACATCTCTCCGAGCTCAGCCGCCGCCGGAACCTCGCTACACACCGAGCTACCGCGAGGTCGGGGACTCCAGATCGCGCCGGGGCCGGCCTCCGCCTCCTGATGGAGCCGCCGCAGCCGCCGGGCGTGGGGTGCAGGCGCCGCCGAATCGACTCGCAGCCAGACGTGGCTCGTGCGAATTCGGCCACCAACAGCTACTTCCGGTTCCCGTTCCCACCCTTCGCCGTCGGAAGCGCCGGAAGTCCCGCCTCTTAAGGGGACAGTACAACCCGCCACTGTGCGCTACTTATTTGCCTCTTTCCTGCTGCCCGCAGCAGGATCACGTGACATTCAGCCCCGTCATCCATCCGCCCCCCGCCGCGCACCGAGTAGCTCATTACCGAGGTATTGCTCAGCAAGCCTAGTTCTCCTGTCCCCAGGGATGCAAACGCTTTCTTGTTTGCATCACACTAGCACAGGGGTCGGCAACCTTTCAGAAGTGGTGTGCGAGTCTTCACTTATTCACTCTAATTTAAGGTTTCGCGTGCCGGTGATGCATTTTAACGTTTTTTAGAAGGTCTCTCTCTATAAGTCCATATTATATAACTAAACTACTGTTGTATATAAAGTAAACAAGGTTTTCAAAATGTTTAAGAAACTTAATTTAAAATTAAATGAAAATGCTGATTTTACGCTGCCGGCCCACTCAGCCCTCTGCCGGCCTGGGGTTCCGTTCACCTAGTTCGGCAGCAGGCTGAGCGGGGCCTGCGGGACCCCGGCTGGCAAAGGGCCAGCAGCCGGGACCCCAGATCAGGGCTGCAGGTGGGAATGTGAGGGGGGAGGGTTGCAGGAGCTCTCGTTTGGTGCTCAGGGTGGGGGTGGGGATGTGAGGGGGTGCAAGAGTCAGGGTGTGGGGAGTGCAGGAGTCAGAACGGGGGCTGGAGGTGTGTGAGGGGGTGCAGGGGTCAGGGCAGACGGCTGAGGATGTGGTGGGGTGCA
>NW_020668185.1:0-1406 GCF_002925995.2 Terrapene triunguis | reverse complement strand
GTCATGGGGCCGGCTATGATTACAGACCCCTTACAAACCATAAAGGCTATGATCAGAAACTCTAGGGACAGCATATTGCCATATTACACAGGGAGGTAAATCAACTCTAACCTTTCCTCATTGATAAAGGAGATTGGTCTCTTTAACAGTCTAGGTGTTGAGTTTGAGCAATCAGGCTTGTAACATCGTATCCGACTAGTGGCATCGATGGAGCTGTAAACCCCTCAGACTCAGTACTTCATAATCGGAGGAAACAAATGGAAACCAACATTAAGCTCCAAATCATGGCTGCCCTTCCCCCCATCTCCACCCTTTACCAAAAGGGAAGCAGTGCTTTGCCGGTAGAAGCTCTGCTGGTAAAAGTGAAAGTACTACTAGGATTAATACTTTGTATTAGAATGATGATTTTCTCTGTGAAATATGAACTTAAATGTCTCCTTTTTCTTTCTGCCCAATGATGAATTGTTTTGTGACGATCTCTTAGCATTCCCTGTGGCTGAGCGTGAATTGTCTGAGACACCTTCTCTACTGAAAACTCACATTGATATAGCTACATCTCTCATGAGCGTGAAAAATCCACACTCCTGAAAGAAGTAGCTGTTCCGACCTAACCCTCATTGTAGACAGTGCTAGATAGGTGGAAGAATTTTACACTTAACCTAGGTACTGCCCCACAGGGATGTGGATTAACTATAGCAACAGGAGAGTGCCTCCTGTCACGGTAGCGAGTGTTTACAGGACAGGAGTTTTAGTGCTGCATTCTGTGGTTTTGCTGGTATTGCTGGGCCTGGTTTACACTAAAAAGTTCTGCCAGCATCGTTATATTCGCTAGCGTGTGAAAAAAATCACCCCCTCCTGGAAAACAGCGATATTGAAAAATCTCCGGCATGGAGGCAACTATACCAACACAAGGGTGAGTCTCTCAGCTTACTGAACGTCAAGTGGGGAGCTGGTGTTATTAGATTATTAGGTCAGACCAAGTCCTTATGTCAGCATATGCAGCCTGTACTCTAGGACCTATGCAGGCATAGGCTCTGTAGCAGAGACATAGCCACATTTCGCTTTCACAGGAGAATAGGCGATACCAGCAAAAGCACACTAGTATACTGGTAGATCTGCACTGGCAATGCGCTCCTAGTGTAGAACTGGCTGGTAACGCTATTGCCATTGTGAGGAATCAACAACCTTGAAATGATATTGGAGAAGGAGTTTCTTGATTCTGCTCTATTTCCTTACAGGCAGTTGCGCGTCCAGTTGGAGGTCTTGCAGGGGTGAGTACTCAAAATTACTTTGCTGCCCAACTGTTTAATATAATCATTCCAGAGGACATGCTTCCATGCTGATGACTGGTTCTGTTCAATAATAATCCAAAGCAATGTGCGGACTGACACACGTTCATTTTCATC
>NW_020668184.1:0-1157 GCF_002925995.2 Terrapene triunguis | reverse complement strand
TAGGTAGGTATTATCAATGCCAACATCAACAAAAAGCAACAGATTTTTAAACAGTGTATAAAAATCACTTTCTGTCTCAGCGAATAAGGTTTCACTTGCTTGCTACAGTAATATAAATAATACCATGACTTCAGTAACTCATAGAATTTTCCAGAAAAGACAAAACCTGAAGCAGCAATAAATCCCTTTGAAAAAATAAAGTTAAAAGCCCCCAAGACTTTTCAGTCCTTTATACATTGTAAAGAAGCAAAAAGGCACAAACAAACTTTCCCCCCTTTTTCAGATTGCCTTTAAGGCTGATTGCATAAATTATTAGAGTTAATGTAAACGGTTATTGCCCCTTTTCAACCTGAGTGGCTGGTCAAAGTTTGGGGCCCTGGGGATGTTCCAGCTGGAAGTAGAAAGCGATGGAGTCTGGTATTTTCTTGAATGCAGTGTTTATTTACAAGGAATGTACAAAGTCTCCCTTCTCCACATGCAGGAGGATCCAAGAACAAAAAGAGCAGTTTCTTAGCTTGCATCCCCAAGCCTCTTTAGCCGACAGACCCAAAAGCTTGTTCTCTGGCTTCTTCCAGGGTCACACTGTGTTCACAGACTGCTGCTTGGCTTCCTTGCTTTCTGCCTCGCCCTCTCTCTCTCTTCTTGTCTGTTCTCAGTTTCTGTGTTGCTCTCCCCACACAAACATCCTTACACAATCCTCAGCCAAAAGCTCGTGGGTGTGTTCACACACCCCTTTTGTTTTAGGTCAGGGCTTATGCTTACAGTTATATTAACTGAAGGAAGCAACAGAGAGTCCTGTGGCACCTTTAAGACTCAGGCTACGTCTTCACTACCCGCCGATCCGGCGGGCAGCAATCGGTTTATCGGGGATCGACTTACCGCGTCTCGTGAGGACGCGGTAAAATCGATCCCTGATCGCTCTGCCGTCGACTCCGGAAATCCACCTCGACAAGAGGCGGCAGCGGAGTCGGCGGCAGCGCGGCAGCGGTCGGCTTTCCCCCGTCCTCACCGCCAGGTAAGCCGACCTAAAATACGCAACTTCAGCTACGGTATTCACGTAGCTGAAGTTGCGTATCTTAGGTCGGAACCCCGCTGTAGTGTAGACCTAGCCTAACAGATGTATTGGAGCATAAGCTTTCGTGGGTGAATGCCCACTT
>NW_020668183.1:0-1096 GCF_002925995.2 Terrapene triunguis | reverse complement strand
ACTGCATTGCTCACATCAAGTGTTGCTGGCTTTCCAAAGCTGACCCACAATGCCCCACACTGACAGTTCAAGCGGTGCAAGCGCTCCTGGTAAGGACATGCCCCGCCGACACAAGGAGGAAAATGTAGATGTGCAGAAGTGATGTAATTACTTTGGTGGCTGTATGCTAACGTAAATTAGGTCAACTGAGAGAAGGTGCCTTGTTAACGTGCTGTTCGTAGGAGGCATTTGGATCCATGAATAATCTTGGCAAACTTTCCAATAGTCGTTGTCATTCTAACTCTCTCCATCACTAACGTCTCAGTCTATGTCCTTTTCTTCTTTAGTCCCTAGTCCGCCCATATCCATGTTCTCAGAAAACCATATTCACGTCCTATCAAAGCTAGTGGTTATTTCTTTGGGTGTTCATGGGTTTGATCCTGCAGACATTTAAGGATATACCTTTACTAACCACAGCAGGGACTTCAGGATCAAGTCCTTGGACTAGCATTATTTATATTCATTTTTCCCTATTTTATCTGCCAAGGGCTTGCACTTTGCACATGGAGTGTTGCACAGGGCCTGGTACTCTGCACACAGGGATTGCACGCGCACTTGCATTTTGCACACAGGGCTGGCATTCGCCCATGCACTTTGCACACGGACGTTGCACGTCCCTCTGCCCCGTGCATGTGGCCTAGCCCCAGGCTTGGGGAATGATGCTCGGGGTCTAGTACTCTGCACGCCGGAATTGCACGGGCACTTGCACTTTGCCCATGCAGCGCTGCAGGGGTCCTCCCACTTTGTACGTGCACGTGCCCTGTGCACGCGCGTCGCTCCACGCTGCCACGCGCTCCCACGCCGCTTTCCCGCGTATGCCCTGCAACGGAAGTGACGGAATGAGGCCGAGCCATGCGCAGGATGTGACGTTTTATCCGTGGCCCGCACGAGCCGCGGAAGCCCCGCCCCTAGCACGCGGAGCAGCCATGGCGCCGGGAGGGCAGGCGGGAGGCAGCGGCAGCCCCGGGTCCCCCCGCGAGGGGCTGCGGGACTGGATCTGGAGCGCCTGCCGCTTCGCCGCCGACAGGAACGACTTCCGCAGGTGCTGCCTGGCCGG
>NW_020668182.1:0-1361 GCF_002925995.2 Terrapene triunguis | reverse complement strand
ACTGCATTGCTCACATCAAGTGTTGCTGGCTTTCCAAAGCTGACCCATAATGCCTCACACTGACAGTTCAAGCGGTGCAAGCGCTCCTGGTAAGGACATGCCCCGCCGACACAAGGAGGAAAATGTAGATGTGCAGAAGTGATGTAATTACTTTGGTGGCTGTATGCTAACGTAAATTAGGTCAACTGAGAGAAGGTGCCTTGTTAACGTGCTGTTCGTAGGAGGCATTTGAATCCATGAATAATCTTGGCAAACTTTCCAATAGTCGTTGTCATTCTAACTCTCTCCATCACTAATGTCTCAGTCTATCTCCTTTTCTTCTTTAGTCCCTAGTCCGCCCATATCCATGTTCTCAGAAAACCATATTCACGTCCTATCAAAGCTAGTGGTTATTTCTTTGGGTGTTCATGGGTTTGATCCTGCAGACATTTAAGGATATACCTTTACTAACCACAGCAGGGACTTCAGGATCAAGTCCTTGGACTAGCATTATTTATATTCATTTTTCCCTATTTTATCTTCCAAGGGCTTGCACTTTGCACATGGAGTGTTGCACGGGGCCTGGTACTCTGCACACAGGGATTGCACGCGCACTTGCATTTTGCACACAGGGCTGGCATTCGCCCATGCACTTTGCACACGGACGTTGCACGTCCCTCTGCCCCGTGCATGTGGCCTAGCCCCAGGCTTGTGCTTTGCACAGGGAATGATGCTCGGGGTCTAGTACTCTGCACGCCGGGATTGCACGGGCACTTGCACTTTGCACATGCAGCGCTGCAGGGGGCCTCCTACTTTGTACGTGCACGTGCCCTGTGCACGCGCGTCGCTCCACGCTGCCACGCGCTCCCACGCCGCTTTCCCGCGTATGCCCTGCAACGGAAGTGACGGAATGAGGCCGAGCCATGCGCAGGATGTGACGTTTTATCCGTGGCCCGCACGAGCCGCGGAAGCCCCGCCCCTAGCACGCGGAGCAGCCATGGCGCCGGGAGGGCAGGCGGGAGGCAGCGGCAGCCCCGGGTCCCCCCGCGAGGGGCTGCGGGACTGGATCCGGAGCGCCTGGCGCTTCGCCGCCGACAGGAACGACTTCCGCAGGTGCTGCCTGGCCGGCCCGAGCGCGCTGCTGCGGGGAGACGGGGCGATCTCCCCCCCCCCCGGGGAGAAGGGGATCCCCGAGAGCTGTGACAGCGCCCCCCCCCAGCGGGGAGAAGGGGGGTCCCCGAGAGCTGTGACAGCGCCCCCCCCCAGCGGGGAGAAGGGGGATCCCCGGGAGCTGTGACAGCGCCCCCCCCCAGCGGGGAGAAGGGGGATCCCCGGGAGCTGTGACAGCGCCCCCCCCCAGCGGGGAGAAGGGGGATCCCCGG
>NW_020668181.1:0-3487 GCF_002925995.2 Terrapene triunguis | reverse complement strand
CGTGGCCAGGAGTGAGTGCTTCTATTTTATCGGAATCAGTACTCACATCCTCTTGGGACACGATGTGACCCACATACTTCACTGAGGTTTGGCAGAACTGGCATTTGGCAATTGAAAGCTTGAAACCATACGCCTCCAACCTACCAAGCTCTTTAGGAAGTCTTTCTTCATGCTCCTCCAAGGTTCTTCCAAACACAGTAAGGTCATCCAAATAAACTAACACTTGCAGTAAATTCATGTCTCTCACGACTTTCTCCATAAGACGTTGAAATGTGGCAAGTGCCCCAGAAATCCCTTGGGGCATGCGTTCAAACTGGTAGAACCCTAATGGGCAGATGATGGCTGTCTTCTCCTTATCTTCTTCTCCCAGAGGGATCTGGTAGTATCCACTCCGAAGATCCAACACAGATAATCACTGGCTATCCAGTAAACAGTCCAAGGCATCTTGTACTCGAGGCATGGTGTATTGGTCAACTATAGTGCGCCTTTTTAGGGTGTGGTAGTCAATACACATCCGGATTTTCCCACTCTTTTTATGGACCACCACAATGGGAGAGGTGTAGGGGCTGTGGGACTCTGTAATGATACCATTCACAATCAGCTCTTGAAGATGATGGCGTACATCTTCCATCTCAGAGAGAGCAATCTTCCTAGATCTCTCCCTGAAGGGTCAGGGGCCTGGTAGCCTGATGTGGTATTCCACTCCTTTGGCACATCCCACGTCCCACTCATGCAGTGAGAATACCTTGAATCTCTCACAAAGCTTCTTCCGCAGGCGATCCTTCCACTCCTCAGACAACGGTGAGTCCCCGAAGTCAAACTTTGCCCGATCCATCGCCAGAACTTCAGCTTCACACTGAGGTCTCACAATGGTTTCAGGCTCAAAGATGTCAGCAATTTTCTGCCCTGGTTTTACAAACACGTCACGGCGTGTTTCATTAGCAATCAGTATAGTCACCTCTTCCTGGGCTTCAGCAGGTAGGGTTATGACTCCACTGAGAACCAGCACTCCTTCTGGGAGCCCTCCCTCGGTCGGCTGCTCTGCCATTGCTAATGTTCCCTTACTGTCTTTTAGGCAGGTACTCATGACAATCACTTCCTTTTCTGTCATTGCAGGAACCACTAAGGGGACCGGGCCCGCATACCTCAATGCTCCCACTGGCAAATCAGGCATCACTTTTCTTGTGTCCTCAATTTTTCTGTAGGCTGCGGCACAATGTGTGTGTGTATCACCAAGGTGTTCAGGTATTGGTCCCCTGCTCGCTGTCTGCAGTAATCTGCAAGTACCTTAAAGAGGCTGGTGTTGGTCCCTATTAGCACGGACACATCAGAGACTCCTTTAGGGTCAGGGCATATTAAAGCAGCAGTGTCCACCTCCTGTCTTACCCCAGCGCTCTCCTCTGGGAATTCCAGGTGTACTATGACATACCCCTGATAGGGGTATTCATCCATGCTGAGGCCACACAGGCCAAGCCCTGTCAGGGGCCGTATAGGCAGATGCCTAAGCATCTGCTGGTAGAAAGACTGGAATATGATAGTCACTTGGGATCCTGTGTCAAGCACTGCTCTACATTCTGTCCCTTCAACCTTTACAGTGACCTCCGCTCGGGTCCTATCAATCCTGGTGGGATTCGGGCTGCATGGTTCTTTCCAGGGGAGCCTCCACACCCTGCAGGCCTAGGCGGCTCCCTTCCCAGGCCCTGGGGCTGTTTCCCGACTTTCCTCAGGTGGTCCTCAGCTTTTGATATACTAGCATGGGATTCTCTGCATTCTGACACCTTGCAGCAACGTGCCCACCCTGGCCACACCAGTAGCAGAAGAAGGATTGTCCTTTCCCTTGTTGTCTGGGTGGGACAGAGGTTCTAAAGGTAGACTTCTGGACCATGGTAGCAGAGGGTTCCTTGTACCTTGAAGTATTTGCTGAATCGGTGATATTCTCTAATTCAGCCACTTTCTGTGTCAGGACCTGCACTCGTTGGGTAAGTTCCTCTTGAAGATTCACCATCAGTGCCTTGGGCGTTCGGATGGATGTTATGCCAGTTGCCTGGTGTGGCTGAACCTCCCAAATCTCGCCAGCTGCCTGCCTCTCTTCTTCCTCTCGGACCTCTTTTATCAGCCAAGTGTAACTCGGTGGATTGTCTTGCTGTTCCCTTAATCAAAGGTGGAGAAGGATTGGGTTCTGATATAGAATTCCTTTCACAATCTGAGCCAATCTAGTCCGGTCCATTTGCACAACCGCTACTGCTCCCCTCATGATGGCTCTCTGCAATAATTTCTCCAGCCTCTGGATATAGGCAGAAACCTTCTCTCCCTTTTGTTGCCTGTCATTGAGGAACTTGCAATAAACAAGTTCTTGGTTCTCCCAAAGGCGTGATCAAGGGCCTCTAGGCAGTCCTTCACCTTGACCCCAGGGTTACTAAGCTTCAGGGTGCGAATCACATCTAGGGCTGGCCCCCTGAGGCACTCTACTAGTTGCCTTCTCTTTTCAGCATCAGGCACCGCCCACTCCTGTAGCATTTCAGTGGTGTGTTCCAGCCAGGGTTCAAATGCTTCCTCCCCAGGTATTGGGGTGGGACCCCCAGAAAACAACCTCACTTTACAATAGGGGCTTGGCTCAGGGTGGGGTGGCACAACCTTCTCTAATGCTTGCCCCAAAGCCTTCGCCCACTCATCAGGTGAAGGAACAGTCTCCTGGTGTGGGACTCCTGGGTCAAGGCCCAACAGACCCGGCATATCAGCCAAAGTCTTTCCCTCTTTCCCCAAAAGGCCGACATTTTCTTTAAAAACTCTACATCAGAGGCAGGGGCTGGTGAGGGCTGGCTCCCAGTGGTTATTACCGTCCACTAACCATCTTCCACTGCTATCGTGCCTGGAACCTGTAGAGGGTCCACAGTCGATGGCAGCTCACACAGTACAGCAAAAGCCCCCTCCTCCCTCACAAACATGCGCCCACGCATTTTGCACTTACTCAGGTACTCAGTGGATGCCCTTAAGACAGGGTCTATTGAGCCCTCACCGAATACCTCCGGCACCCCTGGCACCAGAAGAAAGTTCCTAGGGTTAATATTCATCCCCTTGCACCAATCCTATAGCAAGTGTAGGACCATTATACAAACTGTAATTTCCCCCCCCCAATATAACAGATCAAAACAACAACAATAAGATTTTGGGTTTTCCCAATTTAATGGATCACCCAAGTTCTGCTTGTGGGAGGTACTGACCCAGACTATCCCGGACAAGCCCCAAGAAATGTAACCCTTCTGCCAGGGCGAGTTGATAGCAGCAAGGGCCAGGTTCAGTACATAGGGGTTCCCTCTCAACAATGCAATGCAAAACCAGCTTGAGCCCCCACCCAGGGACCTGGGAAAATCTTACACACACCCCTGAGCACCTCAGAGAGGCAATACTTCCCCTCTCGCAAGCACAGAGTCTTGGTGTAACAGAAAATCTTTAATAACATGAGGTAAACGATATCAGCATTAAATTG
>NW_020668180.1:0-1400 GCF_002925995.2 Terrapene triunguis | reverse complement strand
AGTCTGCGGCTCTTTCTGAAATCTCCTGTTCTGGCCCTTTCCAGGGCTCCTATTGCAGCAGGATCTCGGCCAGCCGTGAGCAGGACAGCAGCAGAGTCAGGGCATTGTTTGCAGTTTGGGGATTGCTGCAGGGCCTGGAAGATTGCTTATGTTTATGGCGCAGAGGCTTGGGCTGAGTCTCCATCCCTGGCTTTCGCCCTTTCCTGCTTGGCGGCGTCTTTTTGCCTGTAGTTTATTTGTATTCTGCATCTGAGGGAAAGGAGCAGGGATTTAGTGACATCATCTGTTTTGACACCAAGCTACGTGCACTTTGTCACAGTTTCAGGGTCAGTGCTGCTGGGTGCCAGACCATGTCAAATGCTCTTAAACTCTACAAACCAGGCAAACACCCTCCCCTGTGGGTCTGTTAGTGAGCGTCTGCAGGGCAAACGTGATGGGGCAGCTTCTTGGGAGTGTGTTTCAGTCTCATGGGTCTGGTCTGAGTCTCCATCCTGCAAACACGTAGGCATGGTCCCACCTTGCACCCGTGCACACGCCCCTGGAGTCAGTAAGGTTACGTGTGTAGGGGGGCAGGATGGGGCCTTACTGAGGATCGTACAGTACACTCAGCTGAAGCTGCTAACACAGATACCTCTGGAGTTATAGGACTGAGGGGATGTCTTAGGGTGACCCCCCTTGTTGGATGGAAATAAGGGAAAACCACATGAAAAATAAGAGACAGCACTTTATTTTAAGGGACTTTTTAGGCAAACACCATTGCCCTTGGCATATCATGTATTTTTCTCTCAAGCGTATGTAACACCAACAGACCCTGCTCGTCAGGGGGTGGAATTGAACCTGGGACCTTTGCATTTAGTGCACGAGCCTCTATTGCAGTGGTTCCCAAACTAGGGGCACCACTTGTCCAGGGAAAGCCCCTGTCGCGCCGGGCTGGTTTATTTACCTGCCGCGTCCGCAGGTTCAGCCGACCGCAGCTCCCAGTGTCCGCGGTTCGCCGTTCTCGGCCAATGGGAGCTGCAGGAAGCAACGCGGGCCGAGGGACGTGCTGGCCTCCTAGTTTGGGAACCACTGCCTATCGCCTGAGCTAAAAGCCACCTGGTGCTTAGCGATGGCTGTAGCAGACTCATCGATCTCTAGCTGGTCTCGGTGCCACCAGAGAGGGGCAGAGCGCCACAACCAGCAGGCCTGGGTACATGTACATTTCTGCTGGCCTCAAGTATATGATGCAATTATCATAAGCTTCAATGTCATGTTTGCAATGGGCCTTATTAACAATTTTAATACATCTCAGTACATCTTAAAATAAGGGATGGGGGGTCACTCGAAGGGACAAATCAATGAAACAAGGGATGGATGGTCACCCTAGCACCTCCCCTGCAGGGCCGGCTCCAGGTTTTTTG
>NW_020668179.1:0-1010 GCF_002925995.2 Terrapene triunguis | reverse complement strand
GCCTGTTCTCCTCAAGTGGGTTCAGGGAAGCAGCAGGAAACAGGAAGCTCCCTGAGAAGCTGGTGTTAATCAGTCCAGGCTCCTGGGGGTGCTAAAAAGGTACATAAGAGGCTCCTCCTCCTCTCTCTCCCTGCAGCTCCTGCTGATTTCTGTTATTCCCTCTCACCTTTTCTCCTACCTGCCTGTTATGTCTCTCGTGCCCTCCTTCCTCCAGCACAGCACTCCACCATCTCTGTGCATCTAGAGCAGAGAGAATACATATGCATCAGCAGCAGACACAATTTTCTACACTCTGAGTCCTAGTGGCGCCCCCCTCCCCCACCCCCCAGTCTGGCACCTGAGGCAGCCGCCTCAGTTCACAGTAGGCTATGAGCTGGCTGACAGGCTAAGCAGAGTGAGATGGAAGACATAACAAATGAAACAGAAACCATAGATTTAGTTTGACTTCTATATTTGCAGGAGCATCTCCAGTCAGGCTAACGGGGACGTGCATGGGGGGTGGGGGGGAGGGAATTCCTCACCTGCCTGAGGCTTGCAGTTTGGGGGCAGAGATGACCTGTACCTGCTGATAGTGGGGGGGAGCTGTCATAACTATGAAGGGAAGGGTAACAGCTCTCTGTGTACAGAGACTCCAAATCCTTTTACCTGTAAAGGGTTAAGAGGCTCGGGTAACCTGGCTGACGCCTGACCCGAAGGACCAATAAGGAGACAAGATACTTTCAAATCTTGGGGGGGGAAAGGTTTGTGTGTGTGCTCTTTGTTTTAGGGGTGGTTCGCTCTTGGGACTGAGAGGGACCAGACATCAATCCAGGTTCTCCCCATCTTCCTAAACAAGTCTCTCCTATTTCAAACTAGTAAGTAAAAAGACAGCAAGGCGTCTTAGATTTACTTTGTTTTCTCAACTTGTAAATGTACCTTTTTACCAGAGTGTGTATCTTTGTTTGCTGTACTTTGAACCTAAGACAGAGGGGGGTCCTCTGAGCTCTTTAAGTTTGATTACCCTGTAAAGT
>NW_020668178.1:0-2311 GCF_002925995.2 Terrapene triunguis | reverse complement strand
TAGCTAACCCACGTTAGCTAACTTAGATTAAAATAGTGGTGAAGACACTGCAACTCTGTTTTTAACCTGGGTAAGAAGAGTGAGTTCAATCCCAGGCTGCCTTTTGAACTTGAGCTGCTAACCCAAGTTCAGAGCAGAGTTGCTGTGTCTTTACTGTCATTTTAAGTTGATTTAGCTAACCTGAGTTACCATCTTTTTTTTTTTTCTTTTTTCATTTTGAGGCATAGACATACCCATGTAATAGTATTCATAGCTCCTGTCCTAATCCAAAATACTGGGTTTCATTGAAAGTATAACTCCTGAATGGCTAGATCTGAGTTTTATAGTGGAGAACAATTGCTACAAAGAAGGTTGAAAATATGGTCAACCGTATGATGGAATACTCAAAGCTGCAGGTTACGCATGCATTATAGAACAGGCACACAAGCACACAAAGATCCTATCAAAGGCCTCACAGTGCTGAATGCCCCAAGTGCCAATCTGATCAGTGTCATCAAAAGTGCTGCCGTAACAGATGCAGTTTGTTTCTTCACTCCACTGTTGCAGTGAAGCTCACTAGAAAAGGCCATTGGTGTTTATCCAGCAAAGAAGTTCTGAATCCTGCGCTGGGGAGAGTCAGCTGAGAAGATTCCTGCTCAGCCCCAGCCACCCTGCTACAGTACCAGTGTGTTCTTTTCACCAGATCACAATCAAGACTTTGGCTACCAAGGAGCTCAGGTGTTGCCCCAGCCTCATCTCCACACACACAAAACCCTCTGACCCGAGTGCGGTGGTGTTTTAAACTCAGGCTAGCTAAGTCACGCAGAATCACTAGCCACTTCTGACAATGTTGGCCTTAGGATTTAAAGCTCTTATCAGATGCTGTCTTCACTGCCGCCTTTAAGGGCACTCGAGGCTATAGGTTAAGTGAGGCTTTCACTTGGGCTAGTAAGCCACCCACTTTGGCGTGAGAACATAGTGCTTGAGTGGTTTAGCCTAAGAGTCCTCCAATACCTTCCCACAATTCCCCTCTCCCATGTGCCCAGAAGGATAGACAAGTTTTCCCACAATTCAATGGGAAGGAGTCAAGGAGCCACTACACTTACCTAGACTATAAGCTCTTTGGGGCAAGGACCATCTTTTTGTTCTATGTTTGTATAGCACCTAGCACAATGGGGTCCTGCTCTAGGGCTCCTAGGTGCTACCACAATACAGATAACAACACTGCAGCACAAAGACCCATGGGATATGCCCCAAAATCCTAGTGACACACACAGGGGAGTATAGCACCGGTGAGGACACAAAAACTTGAGTGTGACTTTGCAATGTGGCTGTTGCACATGGGCAAGGTTAACCCGGGCACTCAGACCCAGCTGCTGATCACCTGAGTTAACTGTGCAGTGAAGACATAACCTATATGATGAAGAGTCAATGGGGACAGGGGTGGGATACATCTCTGTGACAGAGCATGTGATACACTGAGTGAGCTATGCAAATCATGTAGGAGAGTACATTCCTAGTACCTTAGAGGGGAAGGAAAACTGAACAATTAAGATACAAGAGTAGAAGGATTTTTTATCACTATATTATCCTCCCCCAACCCCTCTCCACAGCTGTAATGGGAACTCCATATCCAAGCGGATTCAGATCTTCAACAGCTAATTTGATTGGCTTTAGAGCCTGGCTTTGCTATCGGAACCAATGCTAAGACCAAGCTTCTGCCTTCAAAACTGGATTGCTCTTTGCTTTGGAGATGGGCAGGGAGTCTCTGGCCACTGCCCTTCTCCATTCAGTACCACAGGTGCACTGGAGGTTATTGGCCTAGCCCTACAGCTGTGAATCGTAAGAACTTAGAGAAAGGCATGTCAGGGCAGGCAAACCGCAACCAAGTTACAGCCATACAGTCACTCAGGTGGGGACAGGCAGGTGTCACCCAGAACAGCGGGGAGAGCTGAGCGAATGGCAGGAAAGGTGTTGCTTAGTGAGAATTCAGGGAAGAACTGAACAGAACTCATAGGTGCCCTTGAAGGCATCAGTGAAGACAGCATCTGAAAAGGGCTGTAAATCCTAAAGCCAACACTTTCAGTAGTGCCTAGTGATTCTGGGCATCTCAGGTTTTGGGGACCCAACTTGACATGTTTTGAGCCTGATTCCCAGAGAGGTTAAGAACTCACAGTTCTCACTAACTTCAGTTGGAGATAGGCATGCTCAGCACTTCTGAGAACTGAAGTATCTCAAGCCAAAAGCACCCAAATGAGCAGTCTCTTCTTGAAGTTTCGACCAAAAAATTCAGAGGCAGGAAATGTCCTGGTGACAGCATGCTCAGCCTTAA
>NW_020668177.1:0-3526 GCF_002925995.2 Terrapene triunguis | reverse complement strand
CATCACCTCAAGACTCTAGTCAATCAAACTCCAGCTTGTAATACATATACAGTCTGCCTGAATTGGACACATCTCACCAGAGTTCTGTTCCCTCCATTGGCTGCCCATGTGCCTCAGGGTTCAATTAAAATTCCTGCTTTTAACTTTTCAAGACCCAAATGGTATGGAATCAGGCTCCCTCACAGACCACCTCTTCCTTCATAGTGGATGTTTGAAATCAGCAAGTCTGAATAACTTGAACCAAAAGAGTTGCTTGAGGAGATGTTAATTTTTAATAAATCTTGGAATATTGGGGAAATTCTAGAAGATTGGAAGCATGCTAACAATGTGTCAATATTCAAAAAGGGGAAGATGATAGGGGTAACTAAATATATAGGCTGGTTAGACTGACATCAATCCCAGGCAAAATAAAATCAAAGCTGATACAGGATTCAATTGATAAAGAATTAAAGGATAGGAATATGATTAATGCCAGTCAACATTATTTTATGGAAAATAGGTCTTGTCAAACCTGATTTTATTCTTTGAGATAACAAGTGTGCGTGATAAAGGTAGCTGTGTAGATGCGATAAACTGAGACTTTTGTAAGCCATTTGACTTGGTATTGTACAACATTCTGATTTTTTTTTAAATTGCGCTATACAACATTAACAGCATCATTACATGGATTAAGAACTGGTTAACTGGCAGATATCAAAAAGTAGTTGTCAATGGAGAATCATCATTGAATGGGGGTATTTCTAGTTAGGTTCTGCAGAGACCAGTTCTAGGCCAAACACTATCAGTGTTTTCATGATGAAGTAAATATAGAATCATTGCTAATAACATTTGTGGATGACACAAAGATTGGCAGAGTGGTAAGTAATTATGAAGACAGAAGATATCCAGAATGATCTGGATCACCTGGTAAACTGGGGCCACTCAATCTAGCTAAATGCAAAATCGCATATCTAGGAACAAAGAATGCAGGCTACCTACAGAATGGGGTGCTATATCCTGGAAAGCACTGACTCTGAAAAGGATTTAGGGGTCATAGTGGACAAATTAATGTGGGAATCCCAATGCAATACTGTGGCAAAAGGGCCAACGTGATCGTTGAATGTATAAAGCGCAGACTAGTGAATAGGAGTAGGGAGGTGATTTTTCCTGTTTATGTGGTCTGGGGAGAGTGATACTGAAATGCTGCATACAGTTCTGGTGTTCACATTTTTAAAAATTAGAGGGTGCAGTGAAAATCCAAAAAAGTTACATGAGGGCTAGAAAAAAATCCCTTACAGGGAGAGATTTAGAGCTCAATTTGTTCCGTTTCTCAAAAGATGATCAAGAGATGACTTAATTAATGTATAAATACCTTCACTGCAAGAAAATATTGGTTACAAAAGGGCTTTTTAATTTTGTGGAGAAAAACATAAGAACCAATGGCTGAAAGCTGAAGTCAAATAACAAATAAGGCACACAATTTTTAACAGTGAGGAGGATCAACCACTGGAACAAACTACCCAGGGAAGTAGTGGATTCTCCACTTCTTGATGTCTTCAGATCAAGACTGGATGCCACTTTGGAAGATGTGCTTTAGCCAAACACAAGTTATTGGACTCATTGTAGGGATAACTGGATGAAATTGTATGGCCTGTTTTATACAGAAGGTCAGACTATATGATCTACTGGTGCCTTCTATCCTTAAAATTAGGGCTGTCAAGTGATTAAAAAATTAATCGTGATTAATCGCACTGTTAAACAATAATAGAGTACTATTTATATAAATATTTTTGGATATTTTCCACATTTTCAAATATATTGATTTCAATTACGACACAGAATACAACGTGTACAGTGCTCACTTTATATTTATTTTTATTATAAATATTTACACTAAAAATAAAAGAAATAGTATTTTTCAATTCACTTAATTCAAGTACTGTAGTGCAATCTCTTTATTATGAAAGATGAACTGACAAATGCAGAATTATGCACAAAAAAAACCTGCATTCAAAAATAAAGCAGTGTAAAACTTTAGAACCTGCAAGTCCACTCAGTCCTATTTCTTGTTCAGACAATCGCTCAGACAAACAAGTTTGTTTACATTTGTAGGAGATAACGCTGCCTGCTTCTTGTTTACAATGTCACCTGAAAGTGAGAACAGGCATTCACATGGCACTGTTGTAGCTGGCATCACAAGATATTTATGTGCCAGATGCGCTAAAGGTTCATATGTCCCTTCATGCTTCAACCGCCATTCCAGAGGACATGCGTCCATTCTGATGATGGGTTCTGTTCAATAGCAATCCAAAGCAGAGCAGACCAATGCATGTTAATTTTCATTAGTCTCTAAGGTGCCACAAGTACTCCTCGTTCTTTTTTCTTTTTTTGGTGGTTCGGGTTCGATAGTTTCTGCATCAGACTATTGCTATTTTAAGACTTCTGAAAGCATGCTCCACACCCCATCCGAATCAGATTTTGGAAGGCACTTCAGATTCTTAAATCTGAAGCTATCTTTAGAAATCTCATATCGGTACCAGGGTCGCCCAGAGGATTCAGGGGGCTTGGGGCAAAGCAATTTCCATAAAAAAAAGTTGCAATACTATAGTAACATGTATTTGGAAATGTAAAAACTAACCACTGAAATACATTCAAAAATTAATTTTTAATAATTTGAAAATACACAAAATACATTATTTAAAAACATTAAATGCTTTAATAGTATGTATACATTTGCAATTATATAATGGGCTGTCGCTGGGTGATGGTGATGGTTGGTGCCAATGGGCTGGGGGTGGCGCTACTGTTGCCCAGGGCTGGGTGGGGAGCTGGGCTCTGGGTTGGTGGGTGCCCGCTCAGAGGGGCTGGGCTCGGAGCTGGGGGTCAAGCTGTGGGGGGGATGGGGTCGGAGGGTGTCCGGCTCAGAGGGGCTGGGCTCAGAGCTGGGGGTCAGGGCTGTGGGGGGATGGGGTCAGAGGGATGCCCAGCTCAGAGGGGCTGGGCTCGGAGCTGCGGGTCAGGGCTGGGGGGGTTGCCTGGCTCAGAGGGGCTTACCATGCTGCTTACCCCTGCCTCCCAGAGCCTCAGTGAGCCACTTCCAGGAGCTCCTGCCGCTCGGCCCGCTGGAGCTCGCAGCCCTGCCCCCTTGCCATGCAGCTCCGAGCGGAAGGACCTTGGGCCCTGCCTGAGCCACACTGCTGCAGCGCTCTCCAGGGCCGCTATGGGTCGCAGCGCGCTGAGGCGGCGGGAGCCTCCGACATTCTCATGGGGGCCCCTGCGGGGCCTGGGGCAAATTGCCCCACTTGTCCCCCCAAGGCGGCCCTGATCGGTACCTTCTTTGCGTTTTGTCAAATCTGCAGTGAAAGTGTTCTTAAAACAAACAACATGCTGGGTCATCATCCGAGACTGCTGTAACATGAAATATATGGCAGAATGCGGGTAAAACACAGAGCAGGAGACATACAATTCTCCCCCAAGGAGTTCAGTCACAAATTTAATTAACATTTTTTAATGAGCGTCATCAGCTTGGAAGCATGTCATAGAATCA
>NW_020668176.1:0-1869 GCF_002925995.2 Terrapene triunguis | reverse complement strand
TGAAAGCGTATTTGTATGCATGTGAGAGCACTTTTAAAACTGACAGAGAAAAGAGAGCTTCCCAGGTTTAAACCGTTCTAAACATTGTCTCCTGAAAAATTTATTTGAAGTGTGTTCTGTCTAATCGAGAGATCTGAGATTGTCACCTGTAATTTCTGGGTAAATAAAATGTGTCAAACTTTGATTAAGACTTTTGATAAAGTCTGTACTATAAGATCTCTGCTGGGAGGAGAGGAAAAGGTTAGCCACCACATAAGAACTGAAATCTTAGAAGGAAGCCTTATAATTGGCCCTGAGGTTGTGGTTAGACACTAGATAATAATGTGGTTTCAGTATTACACTGCTTAACCAGATTAGAGATATGATTAACTTTGCTAAAATAAAGATAGTTGGTTATAAATCCCAACTGAAGTGATGCCTTAGAATTTATATAAGGATTGATTTTTTGGTATTAATTTGATGATTTAACTCCAATCCAGTATTGAGATTAACTTGTTTTATTTGTTAAATAAAACTCAAAGAAAGATCAAATCGGTAAAGTGCTTTATGCTTAGTTTATTAAGAATAGATTAGTTTTGGTGATAAACTAAAATAAAATCAAGAAAATGTAAGAGTTTAATTTATAAAATAAAAACCTGAAAGTGACTTATTTTGTCCATTAAGAAAATTTGGTCCAGAATCTTTGAGGACCTGTGATGAATACCAGTTGGTCTAGAAGCCTCACCAGCTACCCCTAATAAGTCTATGGCTCTAACAAAGATTTTGAAGGCAAGAGTAGATAGATTATTGCAACCATAGGTCAGCTTCATCTTTCATACTGGCACAGAACATAGCTTTACGTACCAGCTTACTCTGATATTGAATTAACCTGGGGCAGCTCCAGGCACCAGTGCACAGTCGCTGTGAGGGCAGCAGTCAGGCTGCCTTCGGTGGCATGCCTGCGGGAGGTCCGCCGGTCCCGCGGTTTCAGTGGCAATTCGGCGGCGGCCATGCGTTATCAGTGGCCCTCCCGCAAGCATGCCGCCAAAGGCTGCCTGACTGCCATGCTTGGGGCGGCAAAATACATAGAGCCACCCCTGGAATTAACAGATTAAGGGCAAAATAGGAGCAACGTGGTATCAACATATGGATGAATTTTAGTGAGTTTGATATTTTGTATTTCTGTGGGGTGAAAGAGAAAAGGCAACCTTGTGGTTCTATTTATTGGGCCATATTCTCCTTCATGTTTATGGCTTCTGCACAAGTCCACCAGCACAGGAAGCCAGCTTCAGAAGTGTAATGACGTTCTTATTTCAAGGTTCACAGCAGACACTCTGAGAAATTAGATAAAGAACAATCTTGCTGGAAGTTTGAATCATAATATATTTCTTTAGAGTTCAGGATGAACACACACACAAGAACCAGAAAGAGAAAGAAAGCAGGCTGCTCCCTAAAAGCTACCTTGCTTTTAGCTGACTGATTGCAGAGCCGCCTGGCCTGCAAGCAGGACCAGGAATCTATCCCCCCATTCCTAAAGAGACAGCTTGCAATTCCAACACATTCCTCAATATACCACACTTACCTATCATAGAGCTGGTGTAGCTACCTCCTCCACCTCCCTCCCCCAAGGTTTGCAAAGTGCTTTGAGATCTCCAAAGGAAAGGCAGAATTAAAGTATTAGTATCCATCTCAGCCCAGCTCAAGGTGTTGGTAAATATTAAAGGCTCTGGTGACTTTGCCACAGTTTGATTCTGTTCATTACTTCCTTTTTATAGTTGCTATTTCCTATTTGGTAGTTTAGATTTAAAAGAATTTCAACACTTATACCAGTGTGCAGAAGACATTGTTAATCACTGCTGAGTTCTCTGTAACTAGTTTGTTATACAGTGT
>NW_020668175.1:0-1388 GCF_002925995.2 Terrapene triunguis | reverse complement strand
CAGGGGACAGGTAGGGGGTGGGGTTCTAGGGGGGCAGTTAGGGTGGGTCTCAGGAGGGGGCAGTCGGGGGACAAGGAACCGGGTGGGTTGGATGGGTTGGGGGTTCTGTAGGGGGCAGTCAGGGGGCAGGAAGTGGGAGGGAGTGGATTGGGGCGGGGCTACCCCCGTGGAGTGTCCTCTTTTTTGAATGTTAAAATATGGTAACTCTACCATTCACAGTGCCACCCTGTTCTAGCAGTGAGCTCTCCATTCACAGCAAGCTGCAGCATGAGGTCTCAGCTACCTCACTCCCTCCCCCTCCCTTTCCTGTTGATAGCAGCCAAGGGAATGCTGGGAAATGTAGTTCTTTCCCTACTCCAGGGCTGGCTCTATAGGCAGGGAGCTAACCAAGGAACTACAGCTTCCAGGCCCCCCTGTTGGTTCTCAGCTCCTATGCTGGATCCCTGCCGTCCCTGCAAATGTGCCGCCCCAAGCACCTGCTTGCTTTGCTGGTGCCTAGAGCCAGCCCTGTGAACATCAACCAAAGTGTGCGGGAATGTTTAGTAACCAGGCCCTGGCTCCAAAATGCAATTACAGCATCTAGTCCAATTGGGACAACTCCTTGGCGTTTTCTTTCATATGTTATCCTGTCCTCCCGGCTGCCGGACTGTCTCATCTGTAAAACTCCACACTTTATAGCATCCTTTCACTTTAATCAGGATGCGACTGAGTTCCGAGGCTACAAACCTGAGCACTCATTTTTGTGATATAGAAACTGAGTCCAAGCTGTTTATCACAGGTCATGAAATAGCCATTTCTGTCAAAACCCCATAGGCTGGATCTGGGTCAGTGACCTACAGAATAAAGCAGAGGTCCCCAAACTGTGGGGTGCACCCCCCTATGGTAGCATGGAGGAACATCTGGGAGGGCGCGGTGGGGCCCAGGCCAGCCCCCATGGGCGGTGGGGAGGGAGCACCACCCAGCCCCTTCCTGCCCCCAGCTGCATCCCCATCCCCAGCCTCGGTGCAGCTCTGCACCCGGCCGGAGCTCCACTCCGGGCCCCTGCCAGCTCCCAGCCTCAGCTGCTGGCTGCGGCTTCGTTCCCGGCCTGGGGCCGAGGCAAGCAGTGGAGCTGCACCTGGCCACAGGCCCAGCTGCCAGCCCCCACTGCAGCCCACTTGCAGCTCCACTCCCGCTTCTGGCCGTGGCCCTGCTGATGCCGGTGAGTTCTCGACCCGCCCCTGCGCCGCCTCCATTCCAACCCCTTCCCCAAATCCGCGCCCCGTCCCCGTCTCTTCCCCGCCTTCTCCCCTGAGCACGCTGCGTTCCCGCTCCTCCCCCTTCCTCCCAGAGCTTGTTACACCATGAAACAGCTGTTTCGCAGTGGCAAGTGCTGGGAGGAGAAGCGT
>NW_020668174.1:0-1338 GCF_002925995.2 Terrapene triunguis | reverse complement strand
CAGGGGACAGGTAGGGGGTGGGGTTCTAGGGGGGCAGTTAGGGTGGGGGAGTCTCAGGAGGGGGCAGTCGGGGGACAAGGAGCCGGGTGGGTTGGATGGGTTGGGGGTTCTGTAGGGGGCAGTCAGGGGGCGGGAAGTGGGAGGGAGTGGATTGGGGCGGGGCTACCTCCGTGGAGTGTCCTCTTTTTTGAATGTTAAAATATGGTAACTCTACCATTCACAGTGCCACCCTGTTCTAGCAGTGAGCTCTCCATTCACAGCAAGCTGCAGCATGAGGTCTCAGCTACCTCACTCCCTCCCCCTCCCTTTCCTGTTGATAGCAGCCAAGGGAATGCTGGGAAATGTAGTTCTTTCCCTACTCCAGGACTGGCTCTATAGGCAGGGAGCTAACCAAGGAACTACAGCTTCCAGGGCCCCCTGTTGGTTCTCAGCTCCTATGCTGGATCCCTGCCGTCCCTGCAAATGTGCCACCCCAAGCACCTGCTTGCTTTGCTGGTGCCCAGCCCTGTGAACATCAACCAAAGTGAGCGGGAATGTTTAGTAACCAGGCCCTGGCTCCAAAATGCAATTACAGCATCTAGTCCAATTGGGACAACTCCTTGGCGTTTTCTTTCATATGTTATCCTGTCCTCCCGGCTGCCGGACTGTCTCATCTGTAAAACTCCACACTTTATAGCATCCTTTCACTTTAATCAGGATGCGACTGAGTTCCGAGGCTACAAACCTGAGCACTCATTTTTGTGATATAGAAACTGAGTCCAAGCTGTTTATCACAGGTCACGAAATAGCCATTTCTGTCAAAACCCCATAGGCTGGATCTGGGTCAGTGACCTACAGAATAAAGCAGAGGTCCCCAAACAGTGGGGTGCACCCCCCTATGGTAGCATGGAGGAACATCTGGGAGGGTGCGGTGCGGCCCAGGCCAGCCCCCATGGGCGGTGGGGAGGGAGCACCACCCAGCCCCTTCCTGCCCCCAGCTGCATCCCCATCCCCAGCCTCGGTGCAGCTCTGCACCCGGCCGGAGCTCCACTCCCGGCCCCTGCCAGCTCCCAGCCTCAGCTGCTGGCTGCGGCTTCGTTCCCGGCCTGGGGCCGAGGCAAGCAGTGGAGCTGCACCTGGCCACAGGCCCAGCTGCCAGCCCCCACTGCAGCCCACTTGCAGCTCCACTCCCGCTCCTGGCCGTGGCCCTGCTGATGCCGGTGAGTTCTCGACCCGCCCCTGCGCCGCCCCCATTCCAACCCCTTCCCCAAATCCGTGCCCCGTCCCCGTCTCTTCCCCGCCTTCTCCCCTGAGCACGCTGCGTTCCCGCTCCTCCCCCTTCCTCCCAGAGCTTGTTAC
>NW_020668173.1:0-1615 GCF_002925995.2 Terrapene triunguis | reverse complement strand
GGGGGGCTCTGGGCTGGGTTCTGGACAGAACACAGGCGCAGAGGTACGGGCTGGTAGGAAGGCCAGCGTGGGGCCAGCACACACAGACAAAATGCAGGGTTCTGCAGTTGTGGACCCTCAACGCTTTCCCCAGGGGTAGGGTGATGGATGGGGAGTTCAGTCTGAGTGACTGTGCGAGAAGCCAATGGGAGCTCCGTGAACTGGGCCATGACCAATCTGTAAAGGGACTAAATCGGAGGGGGTGGGTTAGAGCGTGACCTTGGGAAGCCAGAGCCAATCCGAGGAAGAAGCCAGCTGAACGGGGCGGTGTCAGAGTGACATGGCCAATTCAGAAAGGCTCTTTAAGGGGAGTAGATAAGAGAACGGGGCCTTGTGGGTGGGGGCTTGAATGTCCACCTGGCTACTCAGAAGGTGAAGAAGAGTGGGCCTCTGGCCAATCATAATAGAGAGGGCAGAGCTTGGTCGCATTGTGGGTGGGAGGGACTCTTGGCGGGAATCAGGGAGGACTGTGCAGTGACCACTGTAAGGGTGTGACTTAGGAGTGGGGCAGGGGCTGGCTTGACCCACCTGGCACCAGTCACAAGCACGTTGCAGGGTGACAACTCTGAGGGGAGAGCTGGCAGAAGGGATTAATGCAGAGGCCCCTCAGAGACAGCGAGAGGGGCCTTATCCGCTTCAGGGCAGGGACCCTGAGCACTAGAAGTGCCCCACCCTAGCTGTGATGGGGGCTACCCCATGGGGATTTCCCCATTCTGCCTACACAGACATCACCCCACACAGAAGGGCCTGAGAGGGACTCCCTGCCTACCCCCATCCCCCAAACACAGAGGGGGTGATTGGAAGGGCACCCCCCACAATCATGAGAAGGAGGAACTAGCTCACATACACAGAGGGTGTTTGTTGGCGTGCGTCCCTCAACATACAGGGAGCTTTATGCCTCCAGAATCAGGGATTGGCTTTAAATACAAAATTGTTTAAAATTAAATAAAAAGTGGGGCCCTTAACTTGCTGCTAGTTTTTGAGTATGCAAGGTTAATTTGTCCTCTTTGGGTGTGAGCAGCATGACGATGCCATCTTTAACTGCATGGCCCCATGCTATTATTTTCCCACAGGTCACCCACCTCATTCCCTGTCTAGGATGGCTAGATAATTGGTTTGATTTGTTTCAAACCTTTCAGAAAGAAAAACCAGAAAGAAAAAATATCACCACATTAAACCAATACCAAAATAGAAAATCTGTACCTGCATGTGGAAGAATCTTTACTTGCTTGCTAGTTTACAGTGATAGTGGTATGGCCGTTAATTATCTAACTTATGGCACAGAATTGGTCTACTGCTATTCACATTTTCATCATTAGAATGTTATTAATACTCCTATAGTTATACTTTTTATACACTAATGAAATAGTTAAATACATTTTACCAAGATGCCATTCTTTTACTGCATCTCATTTTTAAAATAGTAGACAACCACAACTTTATAAGATAAACAGAGATAGCATTTAAAAACCTTTTATATAATTTAAACCAAAGACAGGAACTAGTAATAAATAATTGCATATATATACACACACACACAGTACTAAGATTACCCCAAAATCAAAGCTTTTTTACT
>NW_020668172.1:0-1171 GCF_002925995.2 Terrapene triunguis | reverse complement strand
GGCTAAATTTCAGCCTCGAGCCCACCCAGGGACGCCAAGACTGTTGCCGGCACAGAGGCCCAAGGACAGCAGCAGGGGGTTCGTTGCTCGGTGTGCTTCGCATCAATAAACATACCGGGGTGGAGAAACAATCAAAGTTTATTTGAGATCTCAAAGTGGTGCAAGGAGACCGGGAATCGCTCCGGACCCTCGCAAGTGGTGTGATGAGCCAGGCCAGGACCTGCCCCTGCCAGGGTCCCTCAAGACGCACTTGTTTGGAGGAGCCCAGCCAAGCTCTCTACACTGTTCCTCCCCCCACACCCACACACCCTGCTGAGGCTGGCCAGGCTTCTTCACCAGTCCCAGGAGGCTCAGCTCCAGGGAGACAAGTGGGGCCTCACAGGTGGTGGGAAGCAGAGACTGCCCAGAGCTGGAGGTGCACTGGGGTCCGGCCAGGGGCCAGAGAGGAGCCCTCAGCCAGCTGGCAGGAAGGCCAAGAGGAGCAAGTGGTGGATGGGGAAAGCCAGCAGGGTCTCGAGGCACAGTGCAAGCGGAGCAGGCCAGGGCCCCTTCTGAGCATGGGCCCAGCTCCATGGAGTCACTGGAGCCGTTGTAAACCTGGCACTGGCGGGGGGTGCTCACTGCTCAACCCCTGGCTCTGCCACAGGCCTGTCCCCACTCCACCCCTTCCCATCCCCTCCCAGCCTGCCATGCCCTGGGCCTCGCCCCTCCACCCCCACCCCAAGCCTCCTGCACGCCACGAAACAGCTAATCGGGAGGGAGGGGGAGGTGCTGATCGGTGGGGCTGCGGATGGGCGGGAGGCGCTGGGAGCCGGCGGGAGGTGTGGGAGCTGATGGGGGGCTGCTGACGTATTATTGTGGCTCTTTGGCAATGTACATTGGTAAATTCTGGCTCCTTCTCAGGCTCAGGTTGGCCACCCCTGCTCTAAGCACTGCGCTAAACGTACTGGGGAAGGCAGCTCCTGTTCCTCCAGCTGGATTTTGAATGGGCCCTGACCACTAGGTGTGCTCAGAGCCGTGCTTGCTGGATTAAGGCTTATTCATTTCTGCCTATGGGAGCTGAACCTCTGATTGCAGTGTAGCATACCTACCAGATCAGGACTTGCAGGCAAGATGGGCATCCATGCTCCTGCCTGTCTTCTCTGGTGAGGGTCCTGCTGCCTAGAGGGAG
>NW_020668171.1:0-1071 GCF_002925995.2 Terrapene triunguis | reverse complement strand
GGTGGGTGAAAATGAAATAAGGAATGACATGGTAACAGAGCTGCAGCGAAGCAGCATGGTTTGACTTAAGTCAAAGTGATTTAAATCACATTTTAATCATGATTTAAATCATCAAGCAGGAAACCTCGATTTAAATAATCCATTTTCATCTTGTTTTGCAACTGTATTTTTTAATTATTTTCCTAAAGAAAGTTTCTAACCAATGAGACTCAATCTATTTAAAAATATGTTCATTTACAAATAAACATAGCCCTTTACACAAAGTTTGGTACTTTTTCCTAACCATAAGAACACAATATATCTATACATATTTAAACAATTACATAGCTTAACACACATTTATTCAGATTATTGTTTACATATTTCATTATATTAGAAAATGGTGAATAATGCACTTATTATGTGATCATTTTTGCTTGTGATTTGTATCAAGCTCTATTTGGGTAGAAATTGGCATTCAATTAAAAGTGTATAAAAACAACATTGTAAAACTGGTATATTAGTTAAATAAAAAAAATTTAAAAAAAATGTGCTAGACGAGAAAAAAAGCAAGTTTATTGAGTCATTCTGCATTTAAAACTGATTTATTAAACAAAGGAAGTATCTGTAATTAGTAAATTGAGCTGATTGTTTCTGGTGACCATGTCCTTCAAGACTTTAGAACTAGTAGATCTCATTCTCTCACACCTAGGTTTTCTCATAGATTGGACAAGCTTGCCTTTCAACTCTTGATGGTTTCTTAACTTTGACTGAACTAGTCATTCAACTGAACTAGCAGAATAAACTGAAATGAAAAAAGGCTAGTGGTGTCAAAAGCTGGTAAAAGGAATTCAGCACTCTCTGGTTCCAGGTGCTTAGCCAGTGACTGCCACCAGTTCAGAGGTTTGACTTTTAAAGAACTTCTGCAGCAAACATGTGCACCTTAATTTTTATTTATTTACTTTTTATTTTATTTAAATGTAGTTTAATTACAAGTAGTTTAGGCCTTATCATAATTTCTAATTTTAATTTTAAGTAGATTTATCTTAAAAAAGAAAAATGGATTAAAGTAAAATAATCCAATTCAAATTT
>NW_020668170.1:0-1410 GCF_002925995.2 Terrapene triunguis | reverse complement strand
AAAAAAAAAAGATTTAGAGTTTCAATAGTTTATTTCCACTGGGGCAGTTTTATTAAATTTTCATTTATCTCAACTCAGACTACTATAGTACTTTCAAAATACCGCAAAAGTAACAGACCATTACTACCAATGCATGTTACCCTGCCTTTTTTGGACAGGAAACAGGTTTTAATTTTGAGGTATTTGCTGTACTAACACTAAATGCTCAAAATTCCTATTCAACAACGGTGTACACCAATTCCTTCAGAAACTTAATACAGACTAATCTCATTTATTGTCCTACAAGATCCAAGCATTGTCCAAGATTCATTTAAATCGGTGAGGCTCATATTTCACTACATAAATCACATCAGCCGAAACAATGAACACACGTGGCTGAAAAGTACTCTATGTTCTGATTACTACTCTAAGCATAAATTATAGTCTTTGATGTCATTAATCTTTTATTGTGGTTCGGCTTCAGAGAAATGGACTTGTTGTATATGGTTTGGAGAAGTTAATCATAGGCAATCCGCTAAACAATACAAGATAAGATAATCTCATACACATTTTTATACCTCAAACAAATATGACATACCATTGTCCATATCCTAAAAAAAAGCTGTCGACATAAGTGATTTTAAAAAATATCCACATTAAATCAACTAACCCAAAATAGTGTTGTAGCAAAAAGATATTTCAATATTTTTATACAAGTAATAAATATTCTGAGAGAAAAAGCTTCAGTATCAAAAACAAGAAAATTACTAAAATCAGCACTTGTCAATGTCATCGATGTGGCCATTTCAAAAAAAGACAGTTCCAGTAAGGTAATGAAAGTAATTAAAAACAAATACACACACACCCCACCACCACTTCTTAGCCTCTTGAAGAAAAACATTGCAGGGATGGCAGACAGAAGCTGTAGTCATAGGAGTGGTACAAATTTCAGCTCTCATCAAGAGGGAAATATCTATACTTATATTTCACTGCTTTTAAGAAGTGTATGCTTTCCTCCATTTGTGGAACGGTGGTATTAGGACAACTCAAAGTGGAAATAAATATACTTTGTATTATCACTGACACGTAAATACTGGTGATTAGAGAAAGTATAGCTCTAATCATACCATTAAGACACACCTCTGCCATTAGTGGAAGTGTATGAAAAAATAATTTAGGAAGGACTTACATCTTTAAAGACAAGACTTTCAAAAATAATGATGGGATCTTCAGAAATGCTTAAGTAACTTAAGGAAGTAAGTCCCATTGGCTTTGAAATTCAAGGGGATTTGTGCTTCTCAGTAAAGTTAAACACTTAAATAAGAGACCTGATTTTCTACAGCAGGGATTGGCAACCTCTGGCACGCGGCTCGCCAGGGTAAGCACCCTGGCGGGCCGGGCCAGTTTATTTACCTGCTGACGCGGCAGGTT
>NW_020668169.1:0-1816 GCF_002925995.2 Terrapene triunguis | reverse complement strand
AGATTTGCGCATTTTATTTTATTTTGCTTGGTGACTTACTTTGTTCTATCTCTTACTACTTGGAACCACTTAAATCCTACTTTCTGTATTTAATAACTTACTTATTAATTAACTCAGAGTATGTATTAATACCTGGGGGAGCAAACAACTGTGCATATCTCTCTATCAGTGTTATAGAGGGCGAACAATTTATGAGTTTACCCTGCATACGCTTTATACAGGGTAAAACGGATTCATTTGGGTTTAGACCCCATTGGGAGTTGGGCATTTGAGTGCTAAAGACAAGCACACTTCTGTGAGCTGCTTTCAGGTAAACCTGCAGCTTTGGTGCAAGTAATTCAGACCCTGGGTCTTTGTTGGAGCAGACAGGAGTGTCTGGCTCAGCAACACAGGGCGCTGGAGTCCTGAGCTGGCAGGGAAAACAGGAGCAGAGGTAGTCTTGGCACATCAGGTGGCAGCTCCCGGGGGGTTTCTGTGATCCAACCCATCACAGGTCCCTCCCATGACCCCGGTGGGGAAGGACAGACTCTGAAGCCCCGGCCAGGCCAAAACTAATCTGGGCTGGGGCATCCCATGGCTGGGCAGTCACACACTGGCTGGCTTGTGACTCGCCTGCCCATTGTGACATGCCCCCTGCTGGCTGCCAAAGCCTCATCCCCTCACTGCCAGGCTTGGCTCTGGCAGAGCGAGAGCTGGCACGTGCCGCTGGGAAAGCTGATCCGGCCGTTTCAGCTCCGCCACTGGTAGCAGAAAGTGGGTGGCCCATATACACGCTGGCTTCTGTCCACTCCTGACTCCAGGTAGGAGAATCTTCTATTGCCCACCTCTGCTTTTCCATTGCATCGCCAGCCACACCGAGCCTTCCCCGAGCTCCTGGCTGGGTGGCGCACGTCTACCAAGTGCCCCGGTGCTGGCTGTCTAGCCTGGTGCCAGTGAGGAAGTGGGCAGTGGCATGCGCACAGGAGGGAGTCTGCGGTGGCCAGACAGAAGGGGTCACACCAGTCCAGCCCGGAGGGGACGGAGACAGGGAGGAGGGTTTGGCGGTGCTGGTGGCAGGGCACGGGAAGGCGACACAGGCTGGTAGATGAGGCATTGGGCTGGGATTCAGGAGAGCGGTGTTCAGTTCCCAGCTCTGCTGTAAGTCTTCTGTGTGAGATCAGGTGAGTTCCTGTCGCTCTGGGCCTCAGCAAACTAGGGAGAGCACGTCCCTGCTCCATGAGGGAGGTTGAGAGGCTAAATACAACAACACCCGCGTGCTCAGCCACTGCCATGATGGGGCCAGGTAAGGGTCCAGACAGGGAGGTAGCTGGTGGCCAACATGGGCCATGTTGGGGTGATTAAAGGCAAATGGGAAGAAGCATGAGAGGTGTGTGTCATGGAGTCCCCAGACAATGCTCTGGAGCTGCTCCCTATGAAGCCAGTCAGGTGAAGTCTCCTCTCTGTGAGCAGACTCTTCTTCTGGGCCAGAAGCTCAAAGGGCTTTCACCTTCCTGGGTCTGACCTTGGAGCATTCAGCATCCTCTGCCCCTCCTTGCGCTTCCCACAGCGAGTCCGCCCAGATGGGATCCTGGGGAAGCCAGAGGGTCCTGCACCCCCACTTCGCAGTCAGACGTGACTCTTAGCCAGCCAGTAAATCAGAGGTTTATTAGATGATAGAAACATAGTCTAAAACAGCTTGTAGGTACAGAGAACAGGACCCCTCAGCTGGGTCCATTTTGGGGGGCAGTGAGCAAGACACCCACATCTGCACTTCATTCCTAATCCCCAGCCAGCTCCAAACTGAAACTCTCCAGCCCCTTCTCTCTGGCCTTTGTCT
>NW_020668168.1:0-3562 GCF_002925995.2 Terrapene triunguis | reverse complement strand
AACAGTAGCTGAGGATAATATCGGACACTATTTGATAAGCCCCACTTAGTGAGAGGGTGGTGGTATTAATCATGTGGTCCATTCTATTGGCTTCCATGGCTTTAAAGGAATTAATATAAGTATTTATAAAACAGCCAATGAGGGAAGTTTTGTCAATAAGTCTCCAAAAAGAGTTTTTATCAGGGTATTTGGTGTCATGTTTTTTCTCCCTGATTCTTCCCAGGCAAGCCAGCTTCAGAGCTGCCAGGCCGATCCCCTGAAAATAGGAAACTTTAAAATCTCAGCAAAAGCAGCTGTTTTACCAAGCAAAGCTGCAGGTCATTTTGTTAGCAGTACATTTCTCTTTGTTGATTCCCGTGTAACAGCAGAATTTTAGGTGTGTGTGTGAAATTACGATTACTTGATCTGATTTGGGTTGTGCGGATGCTGGGGTGGCGCTGATGGCCTGTGAGCTACAGAGGTCAGACTGGCTCATGGTCTCTTCTGGCCTTCAGCGCTGTGATTTAGAAGGTAATGAAGAACTTGAGAGCGAGTACTGAAAAGACCCTTAGCCGAGCTCTTCCCTTCCTGGCTCAGATTGGGTTGATTTTCATCTCTGGCTTCCCCGGTCTCGCTCATGTGGGGTTTGTATTGTCTCTTTCCCTTGTCTGTTTTGATTAGCAATATTCGGATTACCCGGGGTTTATTTTTAATGACTGATTTTGGGCAAAAATGTTTAAGCCTCGAATTTGTATGATGGGAAACTGCGTCAAGGGAGCTTTTAATGATGTGGATTGAACATGTGCACTGCAGTAGTCTATCTGACAAAGGAACGATGAGTTCTACCGGCTGGGAGCTGATATCAGATGAATTCAGGCTGGACATAAAGCACAGGTTTGTGTTTTATTTGAACAGTGAGGGTAAGTAGACACCAGAACCACTTACCCAGGGCTGTGGTGGATACTCCATCCCTTGAAGCTTTGAAATCAAGAATGTGCATCTCTAATACATCTGCTTTAGCTCACCCACATGTCATGGTATTGATTCCGAAGTTACTGGGGAAAGCCTGTGTTATGCCGGAGATGAGACTGTATGATCAGAATGGTCCCTCTAGGAATTTATAAATAACATTTTTAAATGAGTGAGCATGCATTCTTCTAGATCCCTGAATTGGGTGTGCAGTTTGGGGCTGTACGCAGATGTGGGGGGCTACGTACCTATGCCTTGTAGATTGGGGATCTGCATGTCTAAACCAGGTGTTACCTGTCCTAGTAGTTTGTACGTGCCCAGGTCATCCAAACCCGTATTCAAGTTAGGACAATCTGATGCACCCACTGCCATAAATTAGCAGCTGGGACCCCTACGTATCTAATGGGGTGAGGGGTTGCAAGCAGTAAAGGAGTGGGAGAGAGGTCTGGAAGGAGAAATAATCCACCCAAGGGCCCAAGTTGCCCCTGGGAACAGTCTTTAGGGAGCATCCAGCATCTTCTGACCTGACCCACTTATTGTGCAAATGAAAATGGGAGCTGGTCAACACAAACTTTCAATAGCAGCCACGGATTTGGGGTGCCTCTGCTTCTGGAGGGCCCAGCCTGAGACACAGTGGGCTTTGATATTTTTTTTTTCCAGAGGGTTTGAGCACAAGGAAATCCAGCTGACGTCAGTGGGAGCTGCGGGACAGTCAGTACCTCTGGAAATTGGGCCCCAATTGTCTCAAAATGGGCTCCCCAGAAAGAGAAGCCTCCAGAATCAGAGGCCAGTGCTGAAGACATGGGTCTTGCTCTTTCTAGCAGAATGGGAGGAGGAGGAGGGAGGAAGGCATCTGACTAGGCCAGGGAGCCATTAATAAATAGGAAAGGTGCTTCTAAGACTTCTGTTAGCCTTGGGCAGGGCCGTGTTTCCTTGTGCTCGTCGTCTGTCAGCAGCCGCCTGTGGTCTCTTGTCTCTCAATTGATCATCAGCTCTTTGGGGCAGGGACCCTCTTCTTGTTCTGTGTTTGTACAGCGCCTGGCCCCAGGGGGTCATGATCCATAACTTGGGCTCCTATGAGCTACTGCAAGACCAATAATCATAAGGAACTGTTTTTGTAATAGCAGAAGGATATTTACCATAAACCTTCCCCCACAATTTACTGTCCCTCATATACCGGTGTGTGTATATTGGGGCCCACCAATATCACTTGCTACGGGCCAAGCAACCATCACATGGGAATTGCTGTCAGTAGCTACTGACTGGGGGGGATTTGAACCAGCAACATTGAGGTGACAGTAACACCTCAGTCCCTACCCTTTGTGTGGTCTCTAAGTATCTTACTGCATTAGTCTCAAGAGTCGGGGGGCTACCCTGACCAAATTCCAGCTGCCTTTCTAAAGCCTGCATCCCGCAGGTTCACCTGGGTGTAGTATTCCTGTTCCAGACTGTTACTTTGTGTGGTTAAGCAGATGCTGCCAGGTTGCAGCCCAGAGGTGGCTGCATTTTACTGGTGGGCAAGGTGGTCCCCCTTGCTGCAGGGATGCAGGGTGCTCTGGGAGAAGTAAGATTGTTGTGTCCTCAGTTGTCTCTTCTCCCGCTGGCAGGATCCGTCCCCAGCTGTCAAAGGAGAAGATTGAGGGATGCCACATCTGCACTTCAGTGACGCCTGGGGAGCCCCAGGTGCTGCTGGGAAAGGACAAGGCGTTCACCTATGACTTTGTGTTCGACCTGGACACGTGGCAGGAGCGGATCTACACCACCTGCGTCAGCAAACTCATCGAGGGCTGCTTCGAAGGCTACAATGCCACTGTGCTGGCGTATGGCCAGGTACCGGCTGTCCCTGTCCTGTGTCTCGGCGGTAAACCTGGGCTGTTGCACTGAAGCAAGGCTCGGCTGTTAGCAGTTGTGGGCTATCTGGCTGCGCCAGCAAAGCCATGTGGGAAGGTGCTTGGCTGGGCCTTCAGGTTGAGGCTCGTTGGTGGGGTGCAGGGGCAGAGGCCCAGGGCTGGAATATTGGGGGGGCTGTGGGTTGGGAATTTGGGGCATCAACAGAGCTGTTGGGGAATAGTCAGGGAGGGGCGGGTGCAGGTTGGGTTTGACAGCCCAGGACTGGGCTGCAGGGGGCTGCTCTTAGGCTGATGTGCCCTGGGGCTGTCTAAGTGCCCGTCCTGTGCCCTTTCAGACCGGCGCTGGGAAGACGTACACCATGGGCACCGGCTTTGACACAAACATCTCGGAGGAGGAGCACGGAATCATCCCGCGGGCCATCTCCCACCTCTTCAGCGGCATTGAGCGGCGCAAGCGGGCAGCGCAGGAGCGTGGCACAGCCGTGCCAGAGTTCAAAGTCAGCGCCCAGTTCCTGGAGGTGGGTGTGAGCAAGGGGGGAGCAAGCTGGGGCCCCGGAACATGAGGAGCTGCCATTCCCACACCCCGGAACAGGGTATGGGTGGGGGTGTCTGTCCCAGCGACCACAAACCACAGCTGCTCATGCACTGCTTCAGGGGGGCATGTGCTGTGGGCCCTACATAAAATGGTGCTGACTGTTTATGTTCTGGCTTCTCTGGGAGGCAGTGGTGCTGGTTATCTGTGCCCTCTCTGTGTCTGGGAGCTG
>NW_020668167.1:0-1480 GCF_002925995.2 Terrapene triunguis | reverse complement strand
TAGCGACGTCGGGCAGGATGAGGAGACAGGGCAAGCGGCAGGCGGGGAAACAAGAGAGACAGACAGGAAGCCTGTCACCGGATGTGAGTCTGACGTGGGCAGAGTGGGCACTGGGCGTGTCGGGGTACAGGGTGTGGTTGCAAGAGGGGTACAAGGAACCCCCCACCCACCTCTGCCGGGTGCCCCTCACTCCCGACATGCAGCCCTCTGCTAACCCAGCCCTGGGCTTCCCCCCAGCTCTGCTGGTGCCCCTCACTCCCGACCTAGATGCTCAGACCCCCAAGCGAGAGTCGTGCGACCCAGTCTCAGGCTGACACCCTGGAGTCTCCCTGGCCAGGGAGTCCCTGGTCCTTGAGGTGGCAGAATCTTTGCCCCCTAACTCTGTTCTAACCCTGTGGGTTTAGTGTCGCCTTTGGGAGCCATGGCCAGTATCAGGGAGGGGCAGAAAGGGGTCAGGGGCCCCTCAGAGGGAATGGGCCATGCGCTGCCCAGCTGGTGTGTGGCCGGCTCGCTGGGCGCTGCCCCTGCCTCTGACCCCAGGGCTGGGCTCCCAGCCGGGCAGCACCGGGTGCACTGCCACAGCCGCACCGCGCGGCCTTGCAGGCGCACAGGGGACCCTGAGCAGGAAAGGCCGGGATGAACCTTCGGTGTCCTAGCAACAGCAGAGACATGGTCACCGTGGCAACTGGGGGACCAGCCACCTGGCCAGCAGCCTGTCACAGAGAACCTCAAAACACCCGCGGCCAGAGAGCGAGTGAGATGGGCAGGCAGATGGATGGAGCGGGATAGACGGACGGATGCATGGTGGAATTAGGACAGACGTATGGAGGGAGGGAGCGGGACGGACAGAGGGAGCAGGACAGACGGCTGGGGGCCAGGTGTCCCATCCTGGATGTCTCCCACGGGCTTCAAACCCACTCCTGCTCCCGGCCCCCATTCCCTGACCCTGCCTCCGCAGCCCAGAACCCGGGGTCATCCCCTCCCCCCACCCCGAGAGCCTCTCCAGAGTCGCTGCTTCCCAGGACAGAGACCCCCCCCACACACACACACGCCCCACAGACATGCCGGTCGCTGCCCGCAATGGCCCCAGTGCAGAGTTATTGTCTGGCAGCGTCTCATACCAGCCTGAACCCACTGAAACCCAGGGGATGCGGAGTCCTGGGACATCAGCCCGGCCCTGCAACCTTAACTCTGTCCCTTGGAGCTGGCCCGAGCCACAGGGAATGTACCGCAGGTGGGCTCCTGCATGTGCTGCCCTGTAACAAGGCAGAGGAAATGTGCCCTTGATGTGGGGCCTCTGGGTGTCCCCTCTCTGCACCCCCTGCTGCACTAGGGATGGCTACAGAGACTGGTCAGGGATTGCTTGCAGCAGGTGGCCATGCTGCAATGTGAGAAGAGGGGCATCTGCACCCACTGGGCCCGGCCCCTGCACATCTGGGCTCATGCAGTCTAAGGCCAGAAGGGCCCCTGAGAATGTGAG
>NW_020668166.1:0-1302 GCF_002925995.2 Terrapene triunguis | reverse complement strand
ATGCCCGGCTCTTAAACAGAGCCGAAGAGTCAGGGGAGGAGCAGAGCTGCAGAGGCTTATGGCCCCATATGGGCTTGCATCGGCACTGTCATCAGGTAACCAATATTCCATCCTGCAACCTGGCCTTTACCTTAAATTGAGACACTGGATACACAGCAAGAAATAAGGAGAATTATTAGGGAGGAAGAGATAAGGAGAACAAAAAGAAGGTTCCCCTTTCCGAAATTTGATAGAATTAATCTATTTTAGGGCCCGTGCTTGGAGCAGCTTCCTGCTGAAGGACTGTGCTGCAAAGGAATGAAGACCAAGCCCTTTATAAGGGTGTTGATGAATGAACGGGAGGCAGCTTTACAGACTTCATTTTCAGTGGCCTAGGCCTTTTCCGTTCAGAATGCCTTCTGCAGTCAGTTTTCCACAGCTGTATATGCACTGGCAATTCATTTGATTCCCCTAGCAATAGTTGAGTTTGAGGCTTTCAGAACCAGACATTTATGGTGAAGGGAGATAAATAGAGATGTTGTGTTTCTGAATTGATCAGTTCTCCTAAGACAAATCTGAACAGCTCTATAGACATTTAACAACAGGTACCATGTTTTTTCTTCAGGTGTTTTAGGAGACAGGCTTTAAAAAAACAACAACACAGAAGTGCTAGGAAACCTGGCCATTTAAAATTAAGTTATGCTTGATCAAAAAAGAAAAAGGAAGGGGCAGAGTAAGGGGGAGGAGAAATGGAGCAGGAGAGACTTTGCTCATAGGTCTGAAACTTGAACTCCGGCAGCATTTCATTTCATGCAGGAAAAACAAAAACAAAACAGAAGAACTAGTGTTCAAATACCATCCACCTTAAACAGAAGTCGGTCCAATAAAAGATATTACCTCACCCACCTTGTCCCTCTAATATCCTGGGACTGACACAGCTACAACTACACTGCATACATCCTCCTTAAAAACATATGAAATAAATGTTCACGAAGTGAACCAAAGGTAATTTTAAGATAATGGGAATTTGGTCCAATACAACTTTGAAGTAACGTCCATGAGGCTGATACTGAAGTAAAATCAATTAGCTGTAAACAAGCATTTAATATACATGGGTGAATGAACAAATCATTACAACTCAAACTGACAGAATACTTTCAGATGCAATTTGTGCCACAGAAAGGGCTTCACTTAGTAGGCAAGCTTGAAAGCACTTGTATTCATCTCAGAGAATTTACAGTAGTTTTAATCTTCAGCTTGACAAAACACAGAACAGAATAATGGGGCCTATTTTTCATTTACATTGGGAAAGGATTTTTTGCT
>NW_020668165.1:0-1112 GCF_002925995.2 Terrapene triunguis | reverse complement strand
CTAGTAGGTGGACTGAATGGGCTATGCAGAAGTCCCAGAGGAGGAGCGCCTCGTGACAGAGGGGAAAGGACCGGGACCCGCCCTGCTTGTTTATGTAGAACATGGCGGTAGTGTTGTCCGTCAGAACTGACACTCTGTGGCCTTCTATGGTAGCGTGAAAGGTCTGGCAGGCGAGGCGAACCGCCCTCAACTCCTTCAGGTTGATATGAAGCAACTTTTCTTCCCTGGACCATAAGCCTTGAGTGCGCAGGTCCCCCAGGTGCGCCCCCCAACCCAGGTCTGACGCGTCTGTTACTAACGTCAGAACGGGTTGCGGGGTGGCGAAAGGGACCCCCACGCAAACCTGCTGCCGATCGAGCCACCAACGGAGGGAGTTCGACACCCGAGCCAGGATCGTCACGACCAGGTCCAAGGGGTCTCTGTTGGGGCGATATGTTTGGGCCAGCCACAACTGCAACGGCCTGAGTCTTAGGCGGGCGTGTCCGACTACATGGGTGCGGGCCGCCATGTGCCCCAAGAGTTGTAAGCAACATCTGGCCGTGGTCGTGGGGAATTGCTGGATGGAGCTCACGACCTTCTGAATGGCCAGGAACCGCGATACGGGAAGACTCGCCCATGCCGCCACTGAGTCCAGGACTGCCCCTATGAAGTCCAGTCTCTGCGTGGGGACCAGCGATGACTTGGGTACATTGACCAGTAGACCGAGTTTGTGGAACACCTGTAGTGTCAATGTCACATGGGAGCGAACCTCGGCCTCCGACCAGCCCGCAAGGAGCCAGTCGTCCAAGTATGGGTAGACGCGCATCCTTCTTTTTCGAAGAAAAGCTGCCACCACGGACATGCATTTTGTGAATACACGCGGGGCCGTTGCCAGGCCGAAGGGCAAGACCGTAAATTGGAAATGGCGCTGGTTGATAGTGAAGCGCAGGAACCACCGGTGGGCCGGGCGGATGGCGATGTGAAAGTAGGCATCTTTCATATCGAGGGCAGCGTACCAATCTCCCAGATCTAGGGACGGAATAATAGTTCCAAGGGAGACCATACGGAAACGTGGTTTGAGCAAGCATTTGTTTAGCTTGCGTAGGTCCAGAATAGGACGGAGGCCCCCTTTC
>NW_020668164.1:0-1772 GCF_002925995.2 Terrapene triunguis | reverse complement strand
CTCTGGGCCAATCCATGGACGATCTGGGTTGGTGACGTCCCCCAGCTTCGTGCTTTTAGCTCAGGAGGTCCATGGTTCAGTGCCGGCATAGCAGCTAAGATGGCAGCCAACACATAAGCACAAGGCGGGTGCTGCTCATACGGGAGCCTGTCTGCGTCTGAGGGAGGCGACTGTCGGACTGAGCTGGGGTGGACGCTGCTGAGGTGAAGATGCTGTGACTGGGCCTGGAAGGTGCAGAGTCTGTGCTATTCTTGGTGGAAGCACAGGGTAGAGGTTAAACCCAGGGACTGTGGGTTCTGTTTTCAGGCCCTATTCCTGGCCCTGCAGACTTCAGGGCAGACTTCCTGGGGGACCTTGGACAAAGCACTTACTCACTCTATACCTCAGTTTCCCCATCCACAAAGTGAGGACCAGGGGAGTGGGTGCTCCTGGCTGGAGCTGAGCCCCGGGGCTGCCTGACAGATGGACTCCAGAGGCGTGGACAGAGCTCAGCCATGTACGCTCTCCTGGCACGGACCCAGCGGCAGAACCATGGCTCTGCTCCCCTCTGGCAGCACGAGCAGCTGATGACGGCCGGACTCACCAACACAAGTTGCTCTCCTGGGACACGACTCCTTCCCCTTCCCCTTGGCACCAGATAAAAGCACGGAGCCTCTGCTCCTGCCCGTGGAGTGGCACAGCATGTGGGAGGCAGCCTTTCTCGGGCCCCAGAGGCCAACGCAGGACAAGGGGGATTAGTTTTAAGCTGATTTCTGCCACCTGTTCGGGAAGCGCTGACACTGAGGAGGTGCTTCACGTCACTCCGCAGTCTCCCCCGCTGCTGGCAAGTCACATGGTGCCAGCATGCGCCCGGGGTGGGGGTGGAATTAGCGTGGCAGTGTCAGAGGAGAGAGGGAGCGGGGGAGGGGAAGGGAGTCCCAGCAGGGCCCCTCTGCCTCCCTGGACAGACCTGATGGTCCCGTCCCAGCACGGATCTCCCCCGTTACAAAAAGCCTGGCCGGGGTGGAGGCAGGTTTTGGAGAAGGGCACAGTGAAGGCCAAAGGGAAGCTGCCTCTTCCCATCAGAACCCAGTTCAGCCCTCTGGTGTGGTGCTACCCACCAAACTCTGAACCACTCGTCACCCTGGAGTGGGAGCCCCCTGCCTTGTCCTCCTAGCTGATGTACCCAGCATCAAGCCCAGAGCTGTGGGAAGTTGGGTGAGGGGCAATCTTCCTCCTCCTGTTGAACGGGGTGGCACAGGGAACAGCTGGCCTCTTGCCATCAGCCAATCGGATGTGGGGGGATGAGAAAGAACATATTAATTCCTGCCTTCATCATCCTCCTCCCTACGGCCCCGAATGGGCAGGGGCGGCTCTATGTTTTTTGCCGCCCCAAGCACGGCAGTCAGGCGGCTTTTGGCGGCATGCCTGCGGGAGATCCGCCGGTGCCGCACCTTCGGCGTCCCCACCGCCAAATTGCCGCCAAATCCGTGGGACCGGCGGACCTCCCGCAGCCATGCCGCCGAAGGCTCCCTGACTGCCGCCCCCACAGCGACCAACAGGCCGCCCCCCGCGGCTTGCCGCCCCAGGCACGCACTTGCTGCGCTGGTGCCTGGAGTCGCCCCTACGAATGGGACAATCAGATCTCTCCGTCACACATGCACACAGGTCTGATTGGAAACTGACTGGTCCCCACCGGCTGTGCAAATAACAGCTCCAACTCCTTCTCTTTGACAGCTGTCTCCATGCTTGCCTCATGCAGTCAGGGAGACAGCCGGAAAGTTCCTTCCTGC
>NW_020668163.1:0-2381 GCF_002925995.2 Terrapene triunguis | reverse complement strand
GGGAAAGGGTGGAGTGGGGGCGGGGCCTGGGGCAGAGCAGGGGTCCAACACACACACACACACACACCATGGCACATTAGAAAGTAGGTGCCTCTGATCTGGGCAATTCCAGACCCGCACATCAGTTGCTCAAATAATTATATTGAACAGTAGCGTTGCCATGGCCCCTTTCCTGGGTGCGAGGTATTTTGTAAAGGCTCAACTTCTGGAGCAAACAGTGCTGTGCAGAGGCCTCTTTGGACAGCCTGAGAGATCCCTGCTGAACGGTTTTCAGCTCAGAGACACCCGTGCCAACTCCACACAGTGGAGCAGCCTGTGGATTTGTACAGCCCTTACAGCCAGGAAGAGACACTGGTAGGAATGAGCGAGACCACTCCCAGACAGACGGAGTACACAGTTTTCTGCTCTGTGACAAACTTCGTATTGCTTTCATTCCTCACATTGATCTACTGGAGCATTACATGGGCAGACAACAGGGTGGAAGTCACTGGCACCGACATGTGGGGACCTGACGTGTCTGTGACATGTCCTTCTGAAATCAAAGACGTGCCACACGCTGGTCAGCCCGTGGCACAGCCAAACAGGCAGCTGGCAGTGAGTCTTCAGTGTCCCCGAGTGGCACGCCACATGCCAAGAAACACTGCAGGCCTTCCTGCAGAATTTTGCAAGCCCTGTAACTAGAGATTTCAAAGCAGTCTCTTATTAGGTGTATGTACAGCCCCAAGCACAAGGGGTCCTGACCTCAGCTGGAGCCTCTGGGTGTCACTGCAGTACAAATACTAAACAGCCTTTCCTTCTCACAACACTCCCGAGAGGTACCGAAGACGTGTCCCCATTTTACAGATGGGCAAGCTGAGTCACCAAACAGATCCACAGTCCTCTTTTCTGCCATCCTGCTGCTTTAAGGCTCTACCGGTCAGGAAACAACTCCCAAAGTTATACTATGGAGTGAACTGCTGCTGCATAAGTTAGCAGGCAGATTTCCTGTGGGGTATTAAATAACAGTGTTTACAGCGCCTGGCTGAGGTTACAACTTAAGCCTGGATGTGTAACAAATATGCCAAGTAACTCCTGTGCACCGAGTAACCCAAGCTGGGCATTAGTGGGTTACTCCTAAGCGAAACCCGACCCTATTAGAGCAGCTGCTAGGAATCTCTGGAGAGAAGCATGGCTAGGAGCTGCTCTCCAGTGGACTATAAACCTGAGCCTTGGAAAGATAAAGAACTCTTCCCCTAAGAGCCTCCTCACGGGAGGCAAAACGGGACACTGCAACCAGATCCTCAGCTGGTCTCAGTCAGCGTAACTCCACTGCACTCAGACAGAGCCGAACACCCAACATCGACCCAAGTGTTCCAGCAGATTCTCAGATCTTTCCGTGGACCCGGATGTTTGGGGGAGGTTGGACACCAGAGGAGGAAGTTCTCTTCTAGGACTAGAATTTTCAGCGCACCAAATGGAAACTCATCCCTCCACCCTCTTCGGCCCCGGGCTCCAGCAAATCTAAGGCAGCCCTAGTGACCGTAATAAAACAGGGTCGCGACCCACCGTTTGAGAACCGCTGAAGACTATTGGTAAGGATGGGCCACTATGACATTCCATGGGAATGGGGCGTTTCTCTCCTGATCAGTAATTCGGTGGAGTCCGGTTTTGATGGGCACCTGCAGCGTCTGGGTCAGTTTTAACATGCTAATCACTGAGGGGAAAAGGCCCCAGAGACCCTTGAGCACATGCAAGTGTTGTGCTAGGCTGGAGCAGGGCTCCTTTGAACTGGATTTTTAAAAGCCCTAGAACAGCACTGGCCAAGCAAACAGGGGAAGAAGCTGTACCAGCCAGTGTCACAGGTGATAGATTCCCACTGCCAGGGAACGGAGGTGGTTAGGTTCAGAGACAAGTGGGGCCGACATACCAGATCTGACAGACACTAATGGAGTCAGCCGTGCCCTCCACAGCCACAGAGTTACTACACAGAGCGCTCCGGTCTCTCCTCCCCTGGACGGACTCAACCTTAAAAATGGGTCACGCTTGGCCTGTTGAGGGTCTACAGAGCAGCCCAAATTAATTAGCCTGGGCCACGTTCTCTGCTGGCCTAGCTATGGCCATTAGAGACCTCGGCAGCACGTGTCAGTGGTAAGAACCGCGTTTGGCGGACTCTCTCTAAGCTGC
This sequence comes from Terrapene triunguis, assembly GCF_002925995.2. Lineage (NCBI taxonomy): Eukaryota > Metazoa > Chordata > Testudines > Emydidae > Terrapene > Terrapene triunguis. The sequence goes on along the minus strand of NW_020668163.1, from coordinate 218 downwards.
TCTGCCCGCACACGCAGTGCATTTGTCCAAGGGTAGGAGCATTAAATCCTTCCTGGTTTTCTCTCTGTTGAAGAGCAGTGAAACAAGCATGGCTGCCTCCCGAGCAGCCAGCCAACTGCAGCCTGAGCGGCAGCTCTCGCCTCTGTCAGCTTTTCACGTAAAAGGGAAAAATGCTACTGTCCCGGGGCAGCACCCTCACCCCCCTCCCTTATGGCGGC
>NW_020668162.1:0-1371 GCF_002925995.2 Terrapene triunguis | reverse complement strand
TCCATGGGATGCCCACATCTTGAATACTGCGTGCAGATGAGGTTGCCTCATCTCAAAAAAATATATTGGAATTGGAAAAAGTTAAAAAGGGCAATAAAATGATTAGGGGTATGGAACGGCTTCCGTATGAGGCGAGTATGGGACTTTTCAGCTTGGAAAAGAGACTACTAAGGGGGTGTGTGTGTGATAGAGGTCTATAAAATCATAACTGGTGTAGAAAAAGAAAATAAGGAAGTGGTATTTACTCCTTCTCATAACACAAGAACTAGGGGTCACCAAATGAAATGAATAGGCAACAGTTTAAAACAAACAAAAGGAAGCATTTCTTCACACAATACACAGCCAAGCTGTGGAACTCCTTGCCAGAGGATGTTGTGAAGGTCCATCAATAGCCAAGGTGGGAAGGGATGGTGTGTCTTTACCAGCAGCTGGAAATGGGTGACAGGGAATGGATCATTTGATTACCTGTTCTGTTCATTCCCTCTGGGGCACCTGGCACTGGCCACCATTGGCAGACAGGACACTGGGCTAGATGGATCCTTGGTCCGGCCCAGTATGGCCATTCTTATGTTCTTATATTCCCAGAGGTCCAGTTATCAGTAATTAGAAGGGTGGCAAACCAATGAGTTCTACACTGCCCGATTCCACAGTTTGTCGCACTGACACAGCACAGTAAGTTCAGGAAAGGGTCTAATGTCTCTCTGACTGTCCAATCAGTGATTCACAGAAGAGAACACAGCGCCATGTCGCCAGCCAGCTCTGCACAGAGCTCGGTCTGAGAGCCAGAGCACCAGGAGAAAACTTTAAGTCCCTTTATGAGTAAAGAGCCGGAGCAGCCTGTCCCGGATCTGTTTGGTCCTCACCCCATAGATGATGGGGTTGAGCATGGGGGGCACCAGGAGGTACACATTGGCAATGAGAACATGGAAATGCAGGGGCACATTGTGGCCATACCGGTGTGTGAGGGAGGAGAAGAGACCTGGGATGTAAAAGGCTAAGATGGCACAGAGGTGGGAGCTGCAGGTCACCAAAGACTTGAGCCGGTTTCATCTAGAATGCAGTTACTCCCTTCTTAGTGATTCCAAACATTCTCTTAGATTTTTTGTTTGCCATTGCACATTGATGAGATATTTTAACCCTATTTCCGCACTTGTGATTGTATGACCTGTTTGTTTTCTCCTCTACTCTTTGCTCATAGGCCTTGTGTTCAGAGGTAGGAGTTTGGCGCGGAGGCATCTATCTATAAATAGTTTTGCCTTTAAAGACTACCAGCCCTAACAAGTTCTCAGCTGGACAGAAGAAGGGAGTAACTGCATTCTAGATGAAACCAGTTTCTTCCAGCTTCTCTGTTGAGGGTTGGGCGTGGAAGTA
>NW_020668161.1:0-1225 GCF_002925995.2 Terrapene triunguis | reverse complement strand
CTGAGAAAGATTTCAGCAAGATGATCGCAGTATAGCAGGGGATCAGAGAGAGAGAGAGAGAGAGAGAGGTTGAGTTCTCAAACATTGAAAGGCTCATTTGGTTTAGTTTGAAATGTGGGTTATAAATTCAACCATCTCTAGAAGCTACGGGCCTGATCTTCAGCTATAGCCAACATAAGTGTCTTGGCAAAATCCATTAATTACACGTAGATTGAAGAAGACAAGCAGAAAAAGATGGAATAGACAGAAAATGTGAGTTTGTGTCTGACCATTTACTGTCACAGTGTAAATTAACTGGTAGACCTGATTGAAAACCCGACAAAGCTGGTACACTGACAGAATGGGGACTGCAAATCATAACCTCGTACATTCCCTTTCAGCTTCTAGAATACTGTGTTAGGTGATGAAGGTCATGAACAGCATACATACTATAAGCAGCAAAGTCACCAATTTGCTGGGTTAACCACTAAACCTTAACTCAGTCCCTGTGGCATGGTGGTGGTTTGAAGTTTACAAGAGGAGAGGCAGCTTGCTGTGTCCAGTAAATGCAGCAGGTCAACAGAGGTCACACTGGACGCACTGATGTGCATTTCCTTCTTGTTTCCATGTGCTGGCAAGCCCTAGGGACACAGTTAAGTTTATGTGGCTGTGTTGTGTATGAAGCAGCAATCTACTGCACATTTATTGGTTTTCAGAAGTTTGAGTGCAGGGATTGTGTGTTTGTAGGAAGGAGCATCTTAATTGTGTATTTCCTGAGTTTTGTACATTTGTTGGGTGTTGTTTTTTTGTTTTTTACCCTAACTTATTTTCTGAAGGTCTAACATTTCAGTTTGTGGTTTGTTTGCTTGGATTTTTCAAGTCCCACATTCTGGAAGCGCATAAAGATAAGACAAATGTGTTTTGTGCTCACAACCTTAACTGCCTGTTAACAAATTTATTGCAAGTGATTGATGTTTTATTTAGAACAGGGGTCTCAAACTCAAATGACCACGAGGGCCACATGAGGACTAGTACATTGGCCCAAGGGCCCCATTTACTGACATCTCCCCCCCGCCGCCCTCGGCCCCGCCCCCACTCCACCCCTTCCATGAGGCCCCGCCCCTGCCCTGCCTCTTCCCACCCCTTCCCTGCCCCCATTCCAACCCCTTCCCCAAAATCCACACCCCAACTCCGCCCCCTCCCTGCCCCCAGGGGGTGCAGGAGGGGTGTGGGGTGTGGCGGGGGG
>NW_020668160.1:0-1159 GCF_002925995.2 Terrapene triunguis | reverse complement strand
ACCCCCACAGCTCCCGGTGGCTGCAGTTCCTGGCCAATGGGAGCTTCAGAGCCGGCACTGGGGCAGGAGCAGCGCGCGGAGTCCCTGTGGCCACCCCTGTGCCTAGGGGCCGGACATGGCGGATGCTCCCGGGAGCTGCACGGAGCCAGGGAGGCAGGGAGCCTGCCTTAGCCCCACTGTGCCCCCGATGGGACTTTTAACGGCCCATCAGTGGTGCTGCCAGGAGCTGCCAGCGTCCCTCTTTGACCAGGCGTTGCAGTCGAAATCCGGACGCCTGGTAACTCAATGGCTGGGTCAGGGGAGCGGGGAATAGGACCCACTAACCCCTGTCTCCCCAGTGCCGCCTGAGGTGACCGTGTTCCCCGAAGACCCCGTGGAGCTGGGCGAGCCCAACGTCCTGATCTGCTTCGTGGACAAGTTCTTCCCGCCCGCGCTCAGCGTGACGTGGCTGAAGAACGGGCAGGAGGTGACCAAGGGCGTCTCCGAGACCGACTTCTACCCCCGCCAGGACAACTCCTTCCGCAAGTTCTCCTACCTGCCCTTCGTCCCCAGCCAGGGCGACTTCTACGACTGCCGGGTGGAGCACGGGGGGCTGTCTGAGACTTTCACGAAGCACTGGGGTAAGGCCAGGGCGCCTGGGGACCCCACTGGGCCCAGGGCTGGGAGCCAGGACGCCTGGGTTCTACCCCAGCTCCGGGAGGGAAGGTGGGAACAGCCCCCCTCACCCCATGCCCTGTCCCTTGCCCCCTCTCTCCAAAAGCCCAGGTGCCCACCCCCATCCCCGAGACCACAGAGACCCTGGTGTGCGCCCTGGGCCTGGCCGTGGGCATCATCGGCATCATCGCGGGCACCATCCTCATAATCAAGGGGATGAAGATGAACGCCGCCCGCAACCCGCGGGGCCCCTTGTGAGTAGCTGATGCCCGGGGAGGGTACCCGCTGCACCCGCAGCCCCTGGGCCCACCCAGCACCCCCTGGGAGACCCCCCCCCACCTGCTGTGCCCCCCTAGCCACCCACAGCCCCTGGGCTCATCCAGCACCCCCTGTTTGAATGGGAGAGTCCCTGGGGGTGCTGGGGAATGGCCCCGATCCCTGCCAGCCTCGCGTCGGGTCCCAGGGCTCCTGGTAACTGACCCTCTTTGCCTTTCAGATAAATGAG
>NW_020668159.1:0-1460 GCF_002925995.2 Terrapene triunguis | reverse complement strand
AGTGAGGGAACAGAGCAAGTCCTTTGCAAAGCCTCAACTAAGGGAGCTTCCAGTGGAATCAAACCCACATTCTCAGGTGCTGGAGTAGGCATTTGTGACTCGGTCACCTCACTAGCCTGTTTCTGTTTACTATGCATGGGTTACGATGGCAGGTCAGGAGGCAATAGGCTATGCAGGAGTAAGGGCAGAAGAGTCTAGAGGCAAAGGGGGCCTAGAAGGGTGAGTCTGGAGTTAATTGTGTCATGCAGGGCACATAGGGAGGCTGTCAGGGTCACAGGGGTCAAGGAGAGCAAGTTTGGAGGAAACGGAGACAGACAGGGATCACTGATGAAAAGCTTGGTAGGAGTTGGGGTTCAATCAGACAATCTTGGGGGTGGGGCGGGGGGGTCACAGAGAAAAAGGCTCGAGGTAGAGAGGGTCATGCAGATCAATGAGGACAGATGTGGAGGCGCTGGGGTAAATGATGCCACAGCAAGCCAGACTGGAGGTAGTGGAGGCCTTCGAGAGGTCACTCGGGATCAACTCAGAGGCTGTGGGGTCACAAAGAGTGAAAGCTGGAGACTATGGGGGCTGGCACAGAGGATACTACGAATCATTTTAGCCTCAGTGGGGTCACATGACACAAAGAGCAGAGATTCATACAGAGGTCAATGAGGATCAAATTGGATCCAGAGCGGGCAGATAACAACACAGAAACAAAGGCTGGGGTAATGGAGAGTTCACTGAAGTTAAATTCAATGCAGAGAGTTCACAACAGGTCACAGACAGCATAGCGGGAAGCAGTGTGGGGTCAGGCAGAGGTCTATCATGATCAATTTTGATGCAGAAGGGTCAAATAAGGAAACAGAGAGTGATGCAGGGGTCATTGAGCGAACATAGAGGTTCAATTTGAAGACAGAGGGTTCACAGGAGGTCACAGAGAGTAGGGCTTCAGGTACAATGAGCTAAATGAGGATTAATTTAAATACAGAGGGGTCAAATGATGAGACACAAAGCAATGCTGGGGTCGAGAAGAGGTCATGCAGGCTGCATTTGAAGGAAGAGGGTTCACACGAGGTCAGACACAGCAGGGATGGAGGTAGTGTGGGGTCCTGGAAAGGTCAATGAGGATCATTTTGGATTCAGAGGGGTCAAATGAGGACACGGAGAGCAAAGCTGGGGTAATGTAGAGTTCAATGTGGTTTAATTTGAAGGCAAAAGGGTAACAGAGAACAGGGCTGCACATACATTGGGGGTCATACAGCGGTAAGTGAAGATCCATTTGGATGCATAGGGGTCAAATGAGGCTACAGAAAGCAACACTGGGGTCACACAGTTTCAGAGAGGCTCAATTAGACGGCAGAGGATTCACAATCGATCACAGAGAGCAGGTCTACAGCCACCATTGGAAAGAATCAATTTGCAGTCAGAGGGGTCAAATGAGGACACAGAGGGGACGCTGGGGGTCATGCAGAGTTCAT
>NW_020668158.1:0-1244 GCF_002925995.2 Terrapene triunguis | reverse complement strand
CACTCAACGAGAGTTGTAGCATACTCTTGCTGTATATGCTGATCTCTGTGGGCAAACCCTTACATCCTTGCAGAGACCCATCAAGGCAATAGGGCTTCTCTTAGGGGCAAGATCTACCTGAGTGAATCTGATTGTAGAAACAGGGCCATGATGTATAAAACAACATGCTATAAACTGCCAGAGCGATGATATCTCAAACCTAGTATTCTGATAGTTGATAAGCAGTCCTTTTCTGAATTAGTAAAGTCAGTTTAAAATTGCTTTATAAAATTAGAATAGCAATAGGGACCTGCAGATTATCATTGATTGAAGCACCAATAATATATTAGGTAGGGTGGTGATGGGATGTATACTTCATCTAACATGCTTAATCTCTTGCCCTGTACACACTCAAGCTAGATGGTTATTAGCCCTCATTGTGTCTTCTCCCACTTGCTTCTCAAGGCCTTCTTCCATGCTGTCCCATCAGAATGGGAGACCCCCATCACTGACCTAGTCTGACACGTCTCCTTCAGGGAGCTCTACAAACCTCAGTCTATGCATTACTAAAAGCTTACTGAAATAGATATCTGTGGGAGTGTTCTCTGCTCTCCTCCCTCCCCTGATGCACATGCAGTGTGCACGCACACACACACATACTCTTATTTAGTTAAATTATAAAATTTTTCACTCTAGCATCTTATGTCAATTACCTTACACAGTTATTGCTTTACAAATAATAGATAACTTTGCCCAGTGGTCCTTATTAGATTGATAGAGGATCACTACATTAGCTGTTTTCAATTCTACCCCTTAGAAAACACCACAGGTACAGCTCAGAAACTGCAATAACATCAATATATGATGTCTTCATTGCACTTCTGGCTTCTCTTCTGTTTTGAGTACAATTATTTATATTTGATTTTTTTGTTTTTCTAGAGAAATTTAAATTTTTATAGAGTGGACAGGAAAAAGCAAAAAAAGTCTATTCATGAATATGAGTTGTATCCAATTAAAATGAAACTATCTTCCCAATGAAAGGTTAATAGCTCAACATGGAAGTGTGAGGCTCACAATAGCTCATCATTACATGGTAGATCCTACTAGTTCTTTTGTTTAAAATAATTGTGTATTTAGAGAATCTTTAATGCATAGCTCATTAATGCGATACACCACAATCTTGCCAAGAGAGTTTTTGATTAGTGTATCTACATCTAGGGTGGGCTTTTCTCACATGCTGCACATTAGCTTGTGTCTGCTGTCTT
>NW_020668157.1:0-1158 GCF_002925995.2 Terrapene triunguis | reverse complement strand
TAAACCTGGTCCTCAGCTCCTAGAAGTGTTCATAGAAATTTAAATAATAATAATACAACAATCATAGTCCTATATGGTGGTAAAAGAACACTTGAGCCTTTGTCCACACTCAGCCTCCTGCACAGCTACTTGGGTGGAGATGCCCAGATTTCCCAGCACAGATGCAAGCAAAGCCCATCTAGCAAACTTCTGCTGCTGTATAATTAACTACGGACAAGCAATAATAGCAGCAGTGGAAGGAACCATGTAAACTCTGCCAGTGCACAGGGATGAAAATCCTGGCCCTATGAAATCAATGACAAAGCTTCTGCTGACTTCAGAACCTGGGGTTGAGCCTAGCCCCACTGAATTACAACCCTCACGCAACCCCACTCTCCCAATCCATAGCCTCTCCTGATCTGAGACCATCTGCATCAAATTGTTTTTTTTTAAAAGCTTACACTGACAGATATCCAGTGGAGCTAGGTTGAAACCCTCCGTCTGTGAAATAAAACAAAGTTGCAACCAGCTTTATGGAAGTTGTGAGCTTTATGAGTTAGCTTACTCAGTCATACAATCTGTATTGTCTGTGTATTCCCAGTGCATTGTCTCTTCCCACTCTTTGCCTAGTACCAAACTAAAAAGAATTATTTTAACATAGTAGTTAATGGCAACAACTTGCCGCTGGTCTCTGCAAACGTAGTCAATCACTGAACCATTCAAGCTGAGAAATCCAGCATCTTTCAAGGGGTGGGGGGGAAACTGGCCTGTAAAATAAAGGACACGGGTATCTAACTGGAGACCCAATAAGCTAATCAAACAGCAAGGAATTTTGTCTCATCTTCATGTCAATCAGCAGCAAGGCAGATCTTCACTGAAGCATTTGTTCATTGCTGAGTTACTGCAACAAACCAAAAATGACAAAGGAGGGCTGGAAGACAGGTCTGAAAATGGGTTTTATTCACTGCAGGCTGATGGGAAAAGAGAAAGCCCTGATTACTTCTGGCATGTGACAGTCCTGATTTTGGCTCCCCAAGGACAGGAAATAGCTTGTATTATTAAAAAGTAATTACACAATGAAGGGCTCCAAATGAGAATTGCAGAGAATAAGAGAACATCATTATGGTCACTTAGAGAATGAAGGAAAGAGGCAGCACAGTCTTATAAACCAAGCCAAGT
>NW_020668156.1:0-1549 GCF_002925995.2 Terrapene triunguis | reverse complement strand
CCATCTCAGCCCTGGCTGTGCCATCAGCTCCGTGCATGGGGAGGGACCGAGAGCTGCCAGAGGATATTACAGGAGAGGGGATGAGTGGTTGCTGGTTCTGCAGCATTCAGATCGGTCCCCTGGTATCGTTCTCTGCCTCAGATGGAGTCATCGGCCCCGGATGAAATGTTTTACAGGAAATATTTCCCGCTGTTTCCACAGATAAATGTGACGTTCTTTGCCCTGACCCTGTGGATCTTGAGAAACAGACTCTCCTCCCTCAGCGCAGATGTGTCCACTCTCAAAGACCACCGTTGAGAAGGTAACAAAGCAATCCTGGAGGGTCAGATGCCTTGGTTTGGAAGGTCCTTGGCCTGCAGAGGGAGTGAGGAATTGCAGGAGGGGCAGGGCCGTCTCCAGGCACCAGCGCAGAAAGCAGGTGCTTCGGGCGGCCAACGGAGAGGGGCGGCATGTTCGGCTCTTCGGCGGCGGGCCCCCAGTCCCTCTCGGAACGAAGGACCTGCCGCCAAATTGCCCTTGAAGAATGAAGCAGTGGTAGAGCTGCCACCGAAGTGCCACCCTTTTTTTTTTTTTTTTTTTTTTCGGGAGGGAAAAACACTAGAGCCCGCCCTGAGGAGGGGAACAGCATATCTAGGATCCATGGGAACGAATTCCAAGTCAGGTTCACATTGACAGTAACCCTGTCCCACACAGGAAAGTCAGGGACGGGAGCTTCACCCCACTCTGCCCTGATCCTCCCGACCCAATTGCTCTCCATAGGGTTATTGTAACGGGATCTCTCCATCTGCCTTTAGGCAGGTTACTGACCTTTAAAGTCATTGTCCAGCTATTCATTCTGGGCTGCACATGGAGCCTTGGTCTCCTCCAAGTCGACCCAGCAGTCACACTCATGGCGTATTTATTCACCATTGTCAACAGCTTGCAGGGAGCCTTCATCTTCCTGGTGCACTGTCTCTGCACCACCTCTTCCCACCCCACCCCCACTCCACCCTTCCCCCAAGGCCCTACCCCTGAGCAAAGTCGCGAGCCGGTGGGTTGGAGCAGGCTGGGTCTGGGTCACTTGCTGCTGCCAGCGCCAGGCCCCCCGCTATCCCTTCAGGCCATTCTGGACCCTCTGTCCCCCGGAAGCACAGGGCAGGGGTAGACACCACCATGTTGCGTGACGGACACTTGACAAAATTACCGGACTTAGGGACGGACATTGGGTGGGGGTATTATGTCATTCAGTCATTCAACCCGTAAAATAGCACAAAATGTCCCACACTGGAAAAAAAACAGTAACCTACTACTACTAATAATTAATAATAATCAATTCAACTTATATAATTAATGTGCACACATCCTCTTTGCAAGTTCACAGCCACTTTTTCTGCAGCTCTTCCAAAGTGAGCAAGACCCTTCCACACACTTGAATCTACAGGCACCATAAGGCAACATCTCCTTAGAACGACAAAGCTGATTTTCACCAGCTGAATATCTGAATGGTGCTGAGGAGATAGGCGAGATATGGTGAAAGTCCAACGTCTTAACCAAAAAACCATCCTAAGGC
>NW_020668155.1:0-1577 GCF_002925995.2 Terrapene triunguis | reverse complement strand
TGTTTTTATCAGAGATATTTTATCTTTATTAAATTTTACATAAAAATGAAAATATAATTTTACTTTTAAAATAGCAGCTCATTATAGTGGTGATTTCTACTAATTTCATTTTTACAAAAATGAACCAATAAAAAGCCCATTATTGTTCTGTCTTAATATACCCATTCAACAAAAGTACTTAAGCACATGCCTAACCTTAAGCATATGAACAGCCCCATTGAAGTCAGTGCTTAAAGTTGTGAACAAGCTTAAGTACATTGCCGAATCAGGACCTAAATTCACTGTGACTCCATGCACCACAACTTCAACTCAGTGCCCCTTTTGCACTTCAGTCCTTTGCCTGTTTATTTTTCCTCAAACACTAATCGCTATGTGGGGTTGATGTTGAGTTATCATAACACAGATGCACAATGGGGCTAAATTAATGTTGGGTGGGCAACCTAAGTCTTACAATGTGTCGATTTCAAAGCAAGATTAGAACACAGTTTTCCTGTTTCCTGGTCCCTTAACAAATACACAAGTTTATGCTCTCACCATAAAGTTGCCAACTTTAATAATCTATTCTCAATCTGTAAACTGTATGATTGAAGCAGATTTATAATCTTGCCTCTCGGAAATGTTTCTAATCTCTGCCATAAAACACAGTTATAAGAAGAGCAGATGAGCTTTTGGGACAGTGTGTCCTGGCAGGCATGCTGCCCTCAGTTCCCTCCTGGCAGTCCCAATAACATGTTTGCAGTCCAGAGTACTTACAGTTCCCCTGGCTGTAGTCCAATTTATTAACTCTTTAGGAGGTGTGGTCTACTTTGGCCCTTCAGGCCCAAGACCATCCCTCTTAGAGTTTCCAATTTCATCCTCAACTCAGGGCTTCAAATTTCTGGTTCCCTCTCCAGTTACCTCTGAGCTAGGGAGCCCCACCATTCCCACTTTGATCTACATTTCCTCCAGAAGATAACATCCAGCATTAAAGTGCCCCCTAATAACATGCTGGACATGGATTCAGTATTGACTTAGGGCCTAGTCCTCCAATTATTCAGGGTAGACTGCTTAGGGTGTCCTCATAAAAGTGTCACCTACTGGATCACCTGGATCACTTCCTGAAGCTCTGGGGTGTTTAAAAGGTCAGGACAAAGTGATGATGCCTTCTACTCCATCCCTACCCACTTAGAAACACATTACAGGGTATTAACTTTCAAGCTGTCTGAAATATTGACTCTCAGCACCATGATCAGGGCCGGCTCCAGGCACCAGCCGAGCAAGCTGGTGATTGGGGCAGCAGCTTGTAGGAGGCGGCATTCCGCCCAATACTAGGGCGGCACGGCCGCTTTTTTTTTTTTTTGTTCCGCTCCGGCCGCCCTGTAGGGGGCGGCAGCGCAGAGGACGGGAGCGCCCTGCAGCAAGCTCGGCAGGGCAGCCCGCGTCTTTCCCTCCCAGCCGACTGGAGCGGCGTGGAGCCTCCCGGCAGGCGGCGCAATGGTTGGGGCCACGTGGCAGCGCCCAGCTGAAGCCCTGGCCGTCCCCCTTCTCTCTCTCTCTCCCCCCCTGCTCCCTCCCCCCGCTAGCCGGGGCACATCTGC
>NW_020668154.1:0-3051 GCF_002925995.2 Terrapene triunguis | reverse complement strand
GTGGGGAAGTAGCCTCCTTTTCTGTGCCCTCCACAGCTGCTTCTGTCTGTGCTGCTTCTATCCCAGTATCTTGTCTTTCAAGAGTGGCCAGTGCCAGATGCTTCAGGGGGAATGAACAGAACAGGGCAATTATTGAGTGATCCATCACCTGTCATCCTGCCCAGCTTCTGGCAGTCAGAGGCTAGGGACACCCAGAGCATGGGGTTGCGTCCCCGAACATCCTGAAACTGATGGGAAGCTTCCCACCAAATCTATTTTTGCCCCCACTCACAGCATTCACGCCAAGAGTTCCTTTTCCACCCAGTAATACCCCATCTATTTTGCTCTACCTATGTGTTCTCCCCCTCCCCCCCGTTCTGATTTACCCCCTGGAAATCCGTAAATCAGATTTGTAACCTCCTGTCCCCCACATCTGTTTGCCCCATGTGGACCCCTGGCCTGTTCAGCTCCCTGGTGCCCACCAATCCATTGCCCCCAGTCTGTTTTGTCCCCTTATGCTTCCATGGTATATTTTCATGCCCCCCGCCCCTTTCAGTCCTCTTCTCTCCAACTTCAGGTGCCGCAGCAGCTGCTCTCCTCTTAGCTCAGGCTCAACTGCCAGCAGAATCCATTGTCTTCACTCCCTCCACCCTGCCTCAGTGAGCGGTCTTAGGCCAGGCCAAGCCCACGTCCCAGTATACCTCCTCTTGCTGAAATCCCAGCTCCCAGAGCAAAGGGAAGCAGGGCAGGGATAGTTACAAAAACTGAACTGCTCCAGTCTTTACAAACACAATATGGCCATCAAGGGAACATTCCCAGTCTTCGGAGGGAAGATCCCTGAGCAGGTTACAAGACAATTTTGATGCTACTTGGAATCCACCCCCTCTCTTTGAGTGAGGGGAGCCAGGCCTGCCAGGGCAGCCAGGTCTCTGGAGTGCAGCAAGTGATGACTGCATCCCCAGCCGCGCTGTGCCGCTCCCCGCCCATCTGCTGCTGCACACGCACCTGTTTTTCCTCCTGGTGTGCTTTCCTTTCTCTTTCAAACCCTCCCAGCGCCGAGGTCCCAGAGCCCCACCTCCCGAGCCCTCGCTGGATGCTGCATTTTCAGCTCGAAGGGAGAACAGCAATAAGGACCATGCCTGACATTGCTGCTGGCCCCCAGAGCTGGGCAGAGGGGGAAGAAGGGTGTGCCTGAGGGTCAGCTCTGGCTCCCAGGGTAGGGGAGTTCAGTCATAATATTTATTACCAATGTGGGGCTTTCACTCTGGACAGGCTTGCAGTTGAAACATAAATCAATTGCCCATGTCTCCTGCTCCTTACCATGCAGCTGCACAGAGGAAGTATGATCTGGTGGCTAAGGCACTAGAATGGGACTTAGGACATGGGGTGGGGGAGGTTCAATTCCAAGCTCTGCCACTGACTCCCTGGGTGACCTTGGGCAAATCCATTAATCTGTGTCTCTGTTCCCCATCTGTAAAATAAGGATAATTACAACAAACACCTCCATTAAAACGTTGAGGATGCAAAGTCAAGCTAGTGATCTAAAGGTCCAAACTCTGTTGATGACTCAAGTTGTGGGTCAATATTGTTCCACATGACAGAATTTATGATTTTTCAGTTTGTTTTTTTAAATTGGTAAGTTACATCCAAAACTCCAAGTTAAAATAATGCTAAGGTTGTAAAGTCAAGCACTTAGAAGTTAGGAAAAGCCAGGATTTAAAGTTGCCTGTACAACCTTAATTCAGCTCCTTTATGCATATGCCTGATGATACAGTCTTAACCATGAGACCATCCTTTCTCTTCTTGAAATCCCCTGCTTCATTCACTACATACCTTCCAACTTCTGCAACACACGAGGTAGCGGTCCTACAGACGACAGTCTCCTTCACTACATAACCCTGATTCATCCTCCAGAGCAGAATCAACCTGTGCATTGAACGAGGCAGGAGTCCTGTGGAAAAATAGAATGTGATCATGTAATTAAAGACTGTTAAGAAATTCTATCATGTGGAACTATATTGACCCCCAACTCAGGTGATCAGCAGGGTTCACATCTTTATATCCACAGCACAGACCTCCACCACTTTAGCCAATGCAGTAAGGGTAGCATGTGTACAGTTATCCATGTGGACCAGCCACTAAAGGGTGATGAGACACACTTTGCCAGTAGGTTTCATAGCTATCTGCTAACAGCAAATAAAAGCAGAGATTCAGGGTGCTTGACTTCAATTCCCAGTTTTGGAGGGAGTGTTCTCTGTTGGATATAAACTTTTCTGACCCTGTGCACCCATTAACTAAACTATCTAATTCACTTGGCATCAATTGTGCTGTTTGTTTACTTTTTATACTTAATTCACCTTGAACAATGAAAATAGCCTAGACTCTGATCAGTTTCTGTTCTCTTGCACTAGCACAGAACTCTCTGGTTGCAAATTCTGCAGAGGAAGTCAGGCTAAAATAGCAAGAACTTTATTCTTGGAAGAAAAATAAATTAACAAAAAATAGTAAGTAACCAAAAGTACTTTGACCTGACTGAAGAACAGTAATTCTAAGATTTCACTCCTTAAATCACAGTCCACCTGCTGCCAACTCCCAATTTATCAGTCATGGAAGAATTGGCTTGATATCCAATTCAGATGTCCTATCAGGACTTGTTTCCTCAAATATACAGTACAACACAAGATGTAACATATTCTCAGTAACAAGCTCCCTCCCTGAGCTTTGGCTTCTGATCTGAGAAGCACACCTTGTTTTAGGAATGCTGCAGGAGACAGTTTAAATCCCAACAAATTGCTGTTTTCATTAATTAAAAACCATTAGAAATACCATTAATATTAATTTTAAAAATAAAACCTAAATTTTTAACATAATGTACTGGGTTTCCCTAAGGCATCATTGTCAAATCAAGGAGAAGGGGGATGAGAAGGGAGAAAAGTCATTAAACAAACACTACTATCTGCAGAAGTAGCAAAGAGTATACAGCATAACTGGCCCAGCCCATTTTGAGTTGTTAGGCATGTCATCTGTTTATTTCACACTTGTCATGCTGAAGGAGTCCTGCTTTGGGAGCAT
>NW_020668153.1:0-1087 GCF_002925995.2 Terrapene triunguis | reverse complement strand
TTTTGTAACTATAAACCAGGAGATGGGGCAGGCAATTTTAACAGAAATTAATTACAGAAGTATACCTGCCTCAAATTCCTTCAAGAATAAAATGAAGTGTTCGTATGTTTTTTGTTTGTTTGTTACTTTTTCTTTTTTTAAATAATAAACTATTTTCTTTTTTTGGAAATACTACATTAAATGGTCTAGCTGATATTCTTGTGCTGTGGCAGCTCAATGTGCCAGCAGGTGAGAGGATGGGGTGAAGAACTGTTCAAGGATTCCTGCCCTCTAGGCAAATGCTAGAGGCTGAACACAGTGATCTGACCCAGAAAATATCCTGATATCTGCATTACAATGAATCAAATTTGGCATCTGCTTTGGAGGAAACAATTGGTTCTGTTCTTCTCCCTGAGGACAGGATCCTGCAAGGTTCCAAGTGCCCTCAATTCTCATTGCCATCAGTGCAAGCTAAGGGCATAGGTGCTGGAACTAAGGTTGCTGGAGGTGCGGCAGCACCCCTTGGTTTGAAGTGGCTTCCATCATATACAGGGTTTACTGTTTTTTTCAGTGGCTTTCAGCACTCCCCTACAAAAATTGCTTCAGCGCCTATGACTAGGGCTCTGTGTCTGTCATGGAGGTCGTGGAAGTCACAGATTCCATGATTTTCCGCAACCTCCGTGGCTTCTACAGCAGCCAGTGTGGCTAACCTCGGGCCGCCCGAGCAGCTGGCCCCGGGGCCATCTGCTCAGATGGCCCCTGAGACTGCTGCCCTGGGCAGCGGGCCCCAGGACCACCCGAGCAGCAGATGATGCAGCTGGCCCCGGGGACCGCCCCAGCAGCGGCTGGTGCGGCTGGCCCCGGGGACCGCCCGACCAGCAGTCCCGAGGGTGGCAGGAGCAGCTGCAGCTCGGCGACCCTTGGCAGCAGTCCTCCAGTAGCTGGTGCCGCTGGCCCCACCCCCCTGAGCAGTGGCTCCCCCTGGCCCTCCTCCCAGCAGCGGTCCCCCAGCTAAGATTTAGTCAGGGGTATAAAGTACAAGTCATGGACGGGTCACAGGCGTACATTTTTTTTACTGCCCGTGACCAGTCCATGACTTTTATTAAAA
>NW_020668152.1:0-1338 GCF_002925995.2 Terrapene triunguis | reverse complement strand
CAGAAAATTAATAGACATGTCTATAGCCTCTGCTCTGGGCACCACTCTGCAGGTTCTTCTGTTATAACAAGTGAACCTGCATTAGAAAAGCATGCTGCAGCCTAGGAAGTATCTGTTGTGCTTCTGTGCATCATTATACAAGTTCCTCCCAACTAAAGAACATCTGAGGAACAGCGCAGTGTGTCACTTCTGGCTGCCAACCTCAGAAAAATCACTCGTTTGACTGAACAATACCAAAGGCTGTCTGGAGCTTCCTTTTGCATTTAATGAAGGGATAAATAAATCAGAAGCTCTGTTGCTGAGTTCAGAACCCTGATAAAAAACAAGGTATATATAACTTGTTGGATAAGTGTCATTTTGTGTCACCCTCTAGAAGCTGGGGCACACAGAGGATAAAAGCCTACCATTACTACCAGCTGTAGGAATTATGCCATTAGCTGAAGTGACAGGGACCTGTGTTTTTGTGGCAGCATGTCCTTTGTTCTGTCTGTCTGACAAACCATGGTGGTGGGGGCGGGTTATGTATGCAAGATACTGCCCACCACAATAGATGGTATTCTGGACCCAACAGTAATAGCTGTAAGAGTATTAGTGTCTTTTCTAAGTACAGTTTAGATATGGATCACCTGGACATTTTTATATTAGCATAGAGTAGCTCAGATGTATCCAAGAAAACCAAATCTTCTCTGTGTTTATATCAACAGAATACTATTTATTTGATGAATAGTCTAGAAATGTTAGGAAACTATGTGATGTTTATAGAATTTGGCTTAGAATTTATAGAAGTTGACTTTGGCAAGCTCTGGTAAAAAATACAGTTCTCCACCTGATTTTTTTCAGCATTTAGTGAACATGCACAATGCATCCTCAATGCCATGCTATGCTCTATATATTTGATTTATGATTATACAGCTGTGACGATGAAATGATGTATGAAATAAAAATCACAGAACAATGTATAGGGAATACAGACTGTGTAAACTACCAAACGTGCTGGATAACTGCTGTTTGTTGCAATCAGCAATAAGGAAAAAGACTGTTTATTTTAGCCGGATCTGAACACCAAGTACAGAGAAAACCTTTCAGAATATACAAATGCCTCTTTAATGTGCATTATGCATTGTAAGATAAGGCTGAACAAGAGAGTCATATGGGGGATCTTTATTCAACCTGGGAAGGCGTGAAGCTGAGAATCTATTCCAGGGGTCGGCAACGTTCGGCACGCGGCTCGCCAGGGTAAGCACCCTAGCGGGCCGGGCCAGTTTTATTTACCCACTGACGTGGCAGGTTCGGCCGATCGTGGCCCCCATTGGCCGCGGTTCGCCGTCCCGGGCCAAT
>NW_020668151.1:0-1234 GCF_002925995.2 Terrapene triunguis | reverse complement strand
CTACAAGAACTTTCTGAGACCTGGAAAATATGCTCTTATAGTGAGACGCTCTTATAGTGAGACACTCAAGAAGCTCAATATATTTAGTTTATCCAAGAGAAAGTTAAGAGATGGCTTTATCATGGTCTACAACAGGGGTCGGCAACCTTTCAGAAGTGATGTGCCAAGTCTTCATTTATTCACTCTAATTTAAGGTTTCACGTGCCGGTAATACATTTTAACGTTTTTAGAAGGTCTCATTCTATAAGTCTATAATATATAACTAAACTACTGTTGTATGTAAAGTACATAAGGTTTTTAAAATGTTTAAGAAGCGTCATTTAAAATTAAATTAAAATGCAGAGCCCCCCGGACCAGTGGCCAGGACCCGGGCAGTGTGAGTGCCACTGAAAATCAGCTCATGTGCCGCCTTCGGCACGCGTGCCATAGGTTGCCTACCCCTGTTCTAGAAGATCCACTCTAGCTCAGCCAGAAGATATGGGCTTGATGTGGTTTTTTGGCTTGGGTTATGCGGGAGGTCAGACTAGATGATCATAATAATCCTGGCCTTTAAATCTATGAAGACTCCTAGCTAGATGCATAGATCTTGCAGTTGCAGACAGAAGTAGAAAACCCTAAGATAGCTATAATTACCAAATATTTCTCTGTGTGGAAGCCATAGTCTAGGAGCCTTCCACAGGAATATTGTAGTCCCCATTTGGTTAAAATCTCAAGATTGGTAGCATCTCACTGACCTCAACTGCAAAATTGACTGATGAAGAGAGAAATGGTCTTTAATACTAAATAAACTGTACTGCACATTTGATAGATATTGGCAAAAGGAACTATGGTCGTGTGGTTAAAGCACTTGGTGGGAATTCAGGAGATCTAGGTTTGAGTCTCTACTCTGCCACAGACTACCTACATGACCTTGGGCAAGCTGTTTAATCTCTTCATGCCCAACATGCGGCGGTAGCAGGAGAAGCTCTCCCGCCGACATAGCGCTGTCCACACCAGCGCTTAGGTTGGAGTAACTTGTGTCACTCGGGGAGGGGGGGTGACTTATTCACATCCCTGAGCGACATAAGTTATACCGACATAAGCGGTAGTGTAGACCTAGCCAGACACCTGCCATCTTGATAAATATACTACCAAGAGGGATAAAGTAGGCAATTCAGTCGAAGCAGCTGGCAGAACTATTGCACTTCTTTGGAAAGCAGAGTGTGATGTGGTTTTCAAACAGAGTAAACATGGA
>NW_020668150.1:0-1401 GCF_002925995.2 Terrapene triunguis | reverse complement strand
CCCCCCCCCTTGGTGGCTCCCTCTCCCCCACCCTCACTCACTTTCACTGGGCTGGGGCAGGGGGTTGGAGTGCAGGAGAGGGTGAGGGCTCCGGCTGGGGGTGTGGGCTCTGGGATGGGGCTGTGGCTGAGGGCTTCAGGGTGTGGGAGGGGGCTCTGGGCTGGGGCGGGGGGGAGGTGAGGGCTCCAGCTGGGGGGTGCAGGCTCTGGGGTGGGGGCGTGGATGAGGGGTTTGAGGTGCAGGGCTCCGGGTTTGGGGGGGCTCGGGACTGGCACAGGGGGTTGGGGCACGGGCTTACTTCAGGCAGCGCAGTGGAGCTAAGGCAGGCTAGTCCCTACCTTTCTTGGCAGCGTGCTGTGTGCGCCCCAGAAGCAACCAGCAGGTCCGGGTCCTAGGTGGGGGGAGCCAGGAGGCTCCACGCACCGGTCTTGCCCGCAGGCACCACCCCCTCCCCCACAGCAGCTCCCATTGGCCAGGACACGGCCAATGGGAATGCAGAGCCAGTGCTCGGGGCAGGGGCAGTGCACGGCACCCCATAGCCCCCCCACCTAGGAGCCGACCGGACTTTTAACAGCCCGGTCAGCAGTGCTGACCAGAGCCACCAGGGCCCCTTTTCAACCGGGTGTTCCAGTCGGAAACCGGACACCTGGTCACCTTCACTCAGTCTGGGCAAGGTAGGGCCAGTGGCAGTCTGGGCCAGCACCTCGACTGGTGTCAATCAGCCCATCGATGACTTCAGCGCAGTTCCGCCGATTGACGCCAGCTAAGGATCTGGCCCACTGTGCCAGGGCCGAAGGATTGGGTCTGCTGGGGTGTACACCTCCCCCGCAGTCACCTGCCATGCCTGAAGAGTCCGTATGGACCGTGCTGCCGTGCCCCAAACTAGGGCTACCATATGTCCGGATTTCCCCGGACATGTCCGGCTTTTCGGTCTATAAATAGCCGTCCGGGGGGGATTTTTAAAAATCTAAAAATCTAAAAATGTCCGGGATTTCCCCCCGGTCGGCTATTTATAGCCCTCCGCTGGACTCTCTCCAATTTGTCCACATCCCTTCTGTAGTGGGGGAACCAAAACTGGACACAATACTCCAGATGTGGCCTCACCAGTGCCGAATAGAGGGGATTAATCACTTCCCTGGATCTGCTGGCAACGCTCCTACTAATGCAGCCCAATATGCCGTTAGCCTTCTTGGCAACAAGAGCACACTGCTGACTCATATCTAGCTTCTCAACCACTGTAATCCCCAGGTCCTTTTCTGCAGAACTGCCACTTAGCCAGTCGGTCCCCAGCCTGTAGCGGTGCATGGGATTCTTCCGTCCTAAGTGCAGGACTCTGCACTTGTCCTGGTTGAACCTCATCAGATTTCTTTTGGCCCAATCCTCCAATTTGTCTAGGTCACT